>NC_056737.1:1055091723-1055312807 GCF_019279795.1 Protopterus annectens | reverse complement strand
TATATATATATATATATACATATATGTATATGTGTGTGTGTGTGTATGTATGTATGTATATATATATATTTTTTTTTTTTTCCATTTAGTACAAAGCTTATTATGGGCAAATGTTAGACCATTTCTTGCACAAATATAAATAATATTGATTTTAAATACCAGAAGAAATATAACTGCTTCCTGGAAATGCAAAAAATCAGTAATTAAG
This sequence comes from Protopterus annectens, assembly GCF_019279795.1. Taxonomy (NCBI): domain Eukaryota; kingdom Metazoa; phylum Chordata; order Ceratodontiformes; family Protopteridae; genus Protopterus; species Protopterus annectens. The sequence continues at coordinate 1,055,312,599 of NC_056737.1, read as the reverse complement.
TTTTGCAGCCTTCTGAATTTGTACTGAAAAATTTTACAAAACAGCATATAAAATAGTGGGAACTGTTGAGTTGAAAGTTGTTTGTAAGGACCATAAAGAAACAGTAGTTTAGTAATCGTGAAAGGAAAAAAAAAAAAAAAAGATTTTGGATAATAGAAAATGAATTTTTAGAGAAGGTGCTTATAAACACACAACTATGTGTAACAAAGCTGTTTATTAAAAGATGTGCCATGCTAATGCTGCTGCATGAAGGGGTTACCTTTTTAAGAAATGCTGACAAACTTGGACATAATCTGCTGTTGCTATATGTTATGCATAGCGCTTCAGTGCATATTGATCAGATTATACACTGAAATGCCAGAGGCATACCAATATCACTTGTGTATGAATATGTTTGAAGGAGTACAAAACGTGGATGGTTTTGTTTGTTATAGAGGTCTAAATTCATAATCCCTGAATAATTTGCACAGTAAAAATGCCCTAAGCTGGTACTAGGCTGTCTGGTATGAAAGGGCTGACAATGCTACTTAAACGATGACCTATATAAAAGAATAATTTGGGCTTTATAATTGTCTGCATGTGAGAAAAGGAGGATAGTAAAATGAGAAAAATTCTCTTCTTTCAAAAGAAAAAAAAATCCTCAACAAACTTTTTATCAAATTTAAAACTGAATTGTTTAAAAAATAAAGTAAAATTTCCATTGTCCTCACCTTTTCAGTGAATTATAAAATGTATAGAAAGTGTATAAAAGGGTATATATATTTCCATACACAAACATGAAAAATACGGGAGACTGCAGGAAAAAGACAGTGTAAATCGAATGTTTGAGGAATAAGCACTTACAGTGGATATATAAAGTGTTCACACCCCTGTAAAAATGCCAGGTTTCTGTGATATAAAAAAAAAATGAGACCATAAGGAATCATTTCAAAGCTTTTCCCACCTTTAATGTGACCACCCTGTACAATTCAATTGAACAAATTTATTGGGGGGAAAATATAAAAAATAAAAAACGTACAATAAGCTGCTTGCATAAGTGTGCACACCCTTAAACTAATTCTTTGTTGAAGCCTCTTTTGATTTAATTACAGCATTCAGTCTTCTTGGGTACACACCTGACGTCAATTAGAGACTCTGATTAATTAAATAAAGATCAACTATCCTAGTAGAATTTCCCTGACATTTACTCAGTTGCCTGCTACAGCAAAAGCCGTGGTTGGGAGAGAGCTTACAAAGCATCAAAGGGATCTCATTGTTGAAAGGTATCGGTTAGGAGAAGGGTACAAAAACATTTCCACAGCATTGGATATACCATGGAACACAGTGAAGACCGTCATCAAAAAGTGGAGAAAATATGGGACAACAGTGACTTTGCAAAGAACTGGACGTCCCTCCAAAACTGATGAAAAGACAAGATGAAAACTGGTCAGGGAGGTTGCCAAGAGACCTACACCAACACTGAAGGAGCTGCAGGAATTTCTGGCAAGTATTGGTTGTGTACTACATGTGACAACAATCTCCCGTATTCTCCATATGTCTGGACTATGTGGTAGAGTTGCAAGACTGAAGCCTTTTCTTGCACAGGAAACAACATGCAGGCCTGGCTAAAATTTGCAAAACAGTATATAAAGTCTCCCAAAAGCTTGTGGGAAAATGTGTTGTGATCTTAAGAGGCCAAGGTTGAACATTTTGGCCACAATTCCAAAAGGTATGTTCGGCGCAAAAACAACACTTCACATCACCAAAAGAACACCACCCCCATGGTGAAGCATGGTGGTGACATTTTCATGTTTTGGGGTTGCTTTTCTTTCAGCTGGAACTAGGGCTTTAGTCAAGGTGGAAGGAATTATGAATAGTTCCAAACACCAGTCAGTTTTGGCCCAAAGTCTTCAGGCGTCTGCTAGAAAGCTGAAGATGAAGAGGAATTTCACCCTTCAACACAACAATGACCCCAAGCATACATCCAATCAACAAAAGAATGGCTTTACCATGTGATGCCCCTGCACTGGCCCAGCAATCAAGGAGTCTCAATCCTCACCACTAACACCAGTGAGGGGCATCCACATAGGGAAGGATAACAAATACACACAAAGTAAAGTACAATTTCCCTTAAGAGCACACAGAGATCACGTTCAATCTGGGGCTGGATTCTTCCTTTCTCTCCAGAACCCCAATAAGACTCCCACTGGCACAGCTGTAGGTTCCCAGATCTCAGCCTAGTGGGCAAGCTAAAACCTCTAGCACCCTCTGTCCATCCAGTGCTTTGTGTCCCTGCCCAAGTTGCTGACACACATACACATACACACACACACACACACACACACACACACACACACACACACACACACACACACACACACACACACACATACTTTGAGATAAGAGTTATATACAACCACACAGACACTCCTGGGGAAGTCTGGCACAGATTCTCCAGCTGTGCCCCCTTTCTACCCAGTCTAAAAGGTAGTACCAGCTGCCACTACACACTAATATTTATCATGTACCAAAAGGCCTTTATGAAAGGGTGTCCAATTATACTGTGCAGTGTTGTTGTTCAAATGGTAAGTGCAACTGAACAGTTGAGGCTTATTTGAAGTGTGTTGTGCTTTGTACAGTATCACTATATACATGCAGTGTACTCTAGAGCTTAAATTATCTCCTCACAAAACAGACACAGTTGAAAGGTTTACAAATATTTTAATAATAAAGATAAAAACACAAGACTATAGTTCTTACTACACAGTGCTAGTCAAGAGTTCAGAGATCACAGTGCTAGTCAAGAGTTCAGAGATCACAGAGAAATACTTAAAGTAATACAGTAGAAAAGTTCTGACATCAGTACAGGAAAAAAATCTTCCTATTTCCTAGCTATATCTAAGAGAAACACAGTTCTAAAATGAACTTGCATATAGAGCATAGGCAGTGCTGTTGAGGATGTTCTCAAGACAAATGCTAAATGCCCACTGATTCTCTCTTTAAATTGATAACACAGTGCTGCTTCACATTGCATCATTCTTAACAATTTTCTGTTTTCCCAGGCTAACAAACTCAGAGGTTAATAGCCCTTTTGATCTTGCAGCTGGTCAGGAAGCCAGAGCAATAAAATAAATTATTCATGTAAATTCTAGCCATTAACTCTGGCCTCAAAACAACAGGCAGAATGCCTTTATCTGTATATATCGGCTCCAAGTTTTGACATCAAACAATTACACAATGCTTGACTTATCAGCTTTCCTACAGCAGAGTGCACTGTTACATTTTTGAAGTTCAGCATTTAACACCATTTTCTTCTATTTAAGAGAACAAGCCTGTGGCTTATATTAATATTTACAAATGACAGAATTACCTACAAAATTCTATATGGCTAGGCTGGCAGCCTTCACATATCTTAACACACCAGAAGAAAATTTAAGTTTTAGAATGGCCCAGCCAGAACCCAGACCTAAATCCAATAGAAAATCTGTGGGGTGACCTGAAGAGGGCAGGGCACAAGAGATGCCCTTGCAATCTGACAGATTTGGAGCGCTTTTACAAGGAAAAGTGGGCAAATATTGCCAAGTCAAGATGTGCCATGCTGATAGACCCCTACCCGAGAAGAGAAGACTGAATGCTGTAATTTAAATCAAAAGGTGCTTCAGTAAAATATTAGTTTAAGGGTGTGCACACTTTTATGCAACCAGCTTATTGTACTTTTTTTTAAATATTTTTTCCCCTAACAGATTTATTTTTTCAATTAAGTTGTACAGGTTATAGGTCACATTAAAGGTGGGAAAAGTTTTGAAGTGATTTATTGTGGTCTCATTTTTTTTATATCACAAAAACCTGGCATTTTACAGGGGTGTGTATACTTTTTATATTCACTGTAAGTGGGTATTCAGTAATCTGTTCTGAAATGCTTAGCATCCAGTGATCGTATTTCTGCACTGTAACTTTACAAGGTAAAGCTCATTTGGATGTTGTAACTCTTGCACTGTAGCGGTGAAGTATAAAGCTCATTTGGATATGGCGGGGTTTGTCTATTACCCAATACCACAATATTTGTTCAAGGCAGATTTCCATATTAAATGTTCTACTGATGGTATTCAGATCCTTTTGCACACATTGATGGCAGTAGTGTTAGATTTAAACCCCATAACCAAAGCTTCCAATCAAATAGTAAATCACTAGTTATTTTACATTTCCATGTCTGTGTTGCCTGAACAGCCATACAACAGACTGCGTTTTGACTGAGGTACAATAACATCAGCTCTATTCACAGAAGCCCAGTGCTTGATTATTCTTTGGAACACCAAATATTAGATGATGGAATTATCATTACCAGTTTTGGTAATAACAGAAATGGGACAGTATGAAAAGTGCAATGTATTGACTTGGTAATATTATTGGGTGTTTGACCCTGAAGATGTGTGATCATGTGTGTAAGTAGTTTATGTTTTGGTGGCCCAAGTTTACTCATTTAAGACTGTAGTGCCTTTTTGTATACTACCAGTCAGCACCCATAGATCCTTATGGTATCCAGACCTTTTTTGGGTCTAGCTTCTTTAAGTGACTTGACAAGTAATAGACATTACTAAAAAGGGGAAGGTGTAATTTAAATAACACCAAGATGTCAATCTAGGATGTCTTGCAGTACAGAACTTAAATCACTGTTTGTAATTTATTATTCATATTTTCTTAAGTGAGAGGCCTATATGTTGTGAAGTATGTTATAAAATTCCATGGTAGGAGACAAAAAAATTCAGTGTCACATTGTAATGGACATACTGCCATTAATTATGAAAATGAGCAATATTTCCATGTTTGTTTAATACTTCAAAAAAAAAAAAAAAAACTTAAATGTTAAAAAAAGTCCTTGATATTTGCACTTTTTAAGTTGCATATCTTGAGAGCAATTCAGTGTTTTTATATTGCTAATTATATTGTTAAGGTATAAAAACTCTCCGATCATGCGTGAAGAATACTAATACATCTGACTTAAACACTTCAAAAGTATAGAATAATAAAAAATAAAAAAAACATGAAGTGCCAAATTTCAGGAGCAGGTGTAAAGCTTTCGTTCTCTATTAGTGTGAAGAACTTCATCAGACAAAAGAATGAACATCAGAGCAGTAGTTAAATAAGAGTATGTATGCAAGCAACTAGCTGGCCAATAAGAAAAGACTAAATAATCAATATTAGTAATACTACTTTAAAAGCTCCAATAAATTCAACTGGTTATTTGGTTGTACCAACCTGAGGAATGTATGCAGTGTATAATCATATTTGTAACATGACTCTAAGGGAAATTAACCAAAGTCTTCATTAAAGCCAAGTACCCCATTGGGGAAACTTTTTTTCTTGCTCGAGACCGATGTCAGAAAAAGTTAACAATTGTATTTCTTGTGGGAAGCAAATACCTCAAGGATTTTCATTCTTACTGTATTCCTTGCCTAGGCCCTGACCCAAATCTAAACAATAATTTCCTGTCATCAGCACTCTTTGTAGATCTTTCTAAAGCCTTTGATATGGTCAACCATAAACTTCTACTCCACCTTCTAAAGTCCCTATCACTTGATAAACCCGCCTTGAACTGGTTCACATCCTACCTGGATAATCGTAAACAAGCAGTTCTCTGGCAGAATCATCTTTCTGAACTTCTACCCACTTCCCTAGGTGTCCCACAGGACTCTATCTTAGGCCCACTGTTATTCTCCATTTTCATCAATGACCTTCATCTCTCTATCCCCTTCTCTACCTGCATTCAATACTGACGACTCCACAATTATTTGCTCAGCAAAATCCCAAACTGACCTACATTCTCTCACACAAAAATCCTTCACCACAATAGAAAAATGGTTCTCTAACCATTGTCTTCTCCTCAACCCAAAAAAAACAAATTATTGCTGTTTACCCCCTCACACACATCTCCCCCTCTTCATTTTACACTTCAATCCAACAATGGTACTATAATTTCTCCTGACACCACCACCAAACTCCTAGGAATCACAATAGATAATCAACTTAAATTTAACACTCACATTAACACTATAATAAAATCTACCAACAAAAAACTTGGATCTCTATATAGAATTAAACAATTTCTATCACCACTAGCCAGATCTACAATAGCCAGAACTCACTTACTCTCTACCCTATTATATGCCTCCCCCATCTACACTAACCTGTCCCAATATAATCATAACAAACTAGCTAAATCTTATAATAGCATTGCCAGATTTGCCACTAACTCACCTTATAGGACTCATCACTGTCAAAACCTAAAACAACTAGGCTGGCTTGAATTACCTCACCTACTACAATTTAACCAACTTATTATTGCCCATAAAGTCCTTTATCAACCTAACAATACCCCAACTCTCTCTACCCTCATAACACCATACCATAACCTGAAAACGTTACGCTCAACTAAAAAAATGCAGATGCAAACTTCTTTATCTAAAAATTCTGCAGGAGACTCTCTTTTCTCTAACTTTGTTGGTAAAATATGGAACCTCCTACCAAATGACCTAACAGCTCTTTCATCTCTCCCATTATTCAAAACTAACCTTAAACATTTCCTCTCCAAACACTGGTTATGCTCTTGCAATAACCCTGATTAATCTGCTTTTTCATTTCCTTCTCCTCTGCTCTACCATGTCTCCCTCAATTTTTTCTCTTAAAGTTTATCCTTATATCATAATTTCTCTCTGACCATTCTACTCTCTCCAGCTCTACTCATCCCATCTAACCACCAATCCTGTTTTCCAATTCCTGTCTTATCCTGTAGAAGTCCTGAGTAACCTTATATCCCCATCTTTTCTTGATTTACTTACTTATTGCTTTCTTGTGGGAAAAAATTGTGAAATCATTTTTTTACTATGAACAAATCTTGTTCTTGTAACATTTTGCTATACATTTTTGTATTATTATTTTTAAATTACTTGTAACATTAAATGTTTTGAAAACTCGGAGCTTTTCTCCTCGGGCCTCCACTGAAAATGGACATGTATCCAGTTGGACTAGCCCGGTTAACAAATGTAAAATAACAAATGTAAAATAAAATAAATAAATAAAATGTTTTAATATTTCGTAAATATTTCATTAAACATGCACTCGAGCAATTTTATTGTCATGTGAAAGCTTATATCTGGTTAACAAAAACATTCTAGCTATATATATATATATATATATATATATATATATATATATATATATATATATGTATGTATATATATATATATATATATGTCTAGGTTGTACTGTTTTGTCCGATATAACAGATTCTTTGAGAGAGTTTAGCAAAAAATATAATTCTGTGTTTGTGTGCATTATAAAACAGTATATTTATGAAAATACTATGCCTGCACTGACTATTACCACTGTAAAGAATGCTTCCTTACTGATTGTTTGGACAGTTTTAATAGCTTTTTAGTTCACAACATATTTATATTTGTTTATCTTAAGCTTTTTAAGTTGATTTTCAGAAACTGTTGTGTAAATCAAGGAAGTGTTTAGGTTGCCTGAGGTGTGGGATTCCATACCAAAAAGGTGTTAATGAGTCACTGTAGTGTTGTATTGTGTGCAACTGCCATGGATAGCCAGTGCTGTGTGGTTGGCCAGTTTGTGTTTGAAGTCGGGTGCCTTTATTCAAGTAGGTTCACCTTTGTTTTTATTTTACCGCTATTTCTCCTGTGTTTTTGTGTATAAAACAAGGTACCTTTTTTCTGTATATTTTTCCTGATGTCTTCCTGCAGTAGTTCTTAGCACTGTATGACAGAATGTAGTGGTTTTGGGTGCGGGATTGTACAACTCAAAACTAACAATCTGCGTACATTGCTTATTTTTGTGTAGTTCAGTTTTGTTCAAATGTTTTCTAATTTTTGAGCACAGTATGCTAAGGGATAATTGATTTATGGTTGTCATACAAGCCCATCCTAATAACCTCTCTGCTCCTCTCTCTCTCCCTCTTTCTCTCTCTATCTCTCTCTCTCCTTTCCCTAGCACCCTTGTTACAATCACCCTGTCTTCTACCTACCTTCACTGTTTTAGATCATCCCCCACATTAACTTTGGTAATCACCATCTATGCAAAACTGTATTAATGCCTTGCTAAAATCTGAAATCATTATTAAAACTGTTTAAAATGTTTTATCTCGGTAACTTGTCCACTACTACCCCTTTGCAATCGTGGTCAAGTAAGTATAAAATTGAAAAGGGTTTATTTGGTGTGTCCCTATCAGTTGATCGAGCTTTCAGAAACTTGAAATTCATACGGTCGAAACCATACAACTGAGCTTTTGAAAACCCTTAAGCTTTTGAATGGAGATTGCGGTACAGTGCAGATCAGGAAATTTACCCTTTTCCTTACTGTGTTGCGATCTCTGAGTTGGTATATATAATTTTGTAGGGGGGTATGGGGGGTTCAGGGAGGGCTTGCCCCTCTGCAAAGACGTAAAAAAAAGTAGACTTTTTTGTGTCTTTTTAATGTTCCAAGTTTTCAGAAACTCCATCATATGGTTTCAACTGTATGAATTTGGAGTTTCTGAAAGCTCTATCATTTGTGTGTGTGTACAAACAACAATCAATGTTCCGTGTCTCAGCCAAAGTCTGCCAGTCCACAATATAGCACAAGAAACAGAAAAAACTGGCTCGACACCGCTGTATGGATAAAAAATCTTTATAAAAACTCCAACACAATTCCAACACAGTAGTAAGCGCTTTCGGGTTCACCAACCCTTCATCAGACAATAAAACACATACAATCTCTCATTTAAAAAAGAAACTTCAGCCAATCAAATATTAGTAATTTACCCGCCTATTTTGTAGTGCAGGTTTTAAAGGTATCCTATCATTTAAACCTGGATATCTATGTGAGGTAAGTGTAATGATCCATTTTGACTCTAAAGACTCAGTCTGTAATTTAATTTCCCCCCCTCTAACACCCAACCTAACATTAACAATAGCTTTAAACTTGAAAGTATGTGTTGGATTATTCTCCACATGCCTATATAGAGCATTTTGTTCTACTCTATTCCTAATACAAGTGAGATGTTGTAATATTCTGACTTTCAGCATATTTGTTGTCATCCCTACATAGTACGATAAACATTTCTGACATTCAGCAATATAAACCACATGTGTTGTTCTGCATGTTGCTCTAGCCTTAAAACTAAACCTTCTCCCATCAACTGGATGTATGAAAGTTGGATCCTTATTGATGCTGGAACAAGCCTTACAGTTACCACAGGGTAGTGTTCCTGCTTTACTCATCATAGTGTTGTTTCCAGGGAGACCCTTTTCTTTACATAGTAAGTCTTTAAGATTGGTGTTACGGCTGTACCCAAACCTAGGTGTGTGACCTACAATCCCACAAAGCTTATCCTCTGTCCTTAGTATGTTCCAATTTCTTTGAACAATGGCTTGAATGTCAGTGATATTACTGCTGTAAGTGAAATACAACTTAAGTCCATCATTTTTTCTTTGCCTAGGCCTAGGACATTTTTCATTCCGGTTAATTAATAACCATGGTTTATAGTCCTTGGTTCTCATTTGCTCACTGTAACCTATTTTTGTCTGTAACAACCTACCATTATAACCTCTGTCATTGAAGCATGTCCTTAGTTTTTCCACTTCTACTTTTTTGTGTCGTTTTAATGTTCCAAGTTTTCAGAAACTCCATCATATGGTTTCAACTGTATGAATTTGGAGTTTCTGAAAGCTCTATCATTTGTGTGTGTGTGTGTGTGTGTGTGTGTGTGTGTGTGTGTGTGAGACAAGGTCGACAAAAAGGCCAAATCATGCACGTCCACAGCTAGTGGAGTTTGGCTTTATTGGCCTGAATGTTACCATAAAGACTTGAAAAATAAAAGAAAAAACATCATGGACATTTAGAAGCCATGTAGCTGAAACGCTGAGTGTCCTGAAGGAGTCATTTTGCATATATTCCTTGGGTGTCTTCTGTAGGAGGTTTAATGCAGTTTTTACTGCATGGCTTGTTTGTCCTTTTTACCCTTTTGTTTGGTTATATACAGCACATACACACACACACACACACACACACACACACACACACACACACACACACACACACACACACACACATGAAAATGAATGCAATTGTGTGTATAGATATGCATTTGTTATGTAATATATAAAATAATTTATTGAGCCAAAGTCTTGTCAGTTTGTTTTGATGCCTGTTTGGAAGGATGCAAAATACCTGTGGAACTCTGAGGTGTGCAATGAAGTTTCTCCCGTTTGCAGATGGATTTCTGTCCTTCGTTAACAGACTACAGTTGTTTGTATGCTCAGTAGCCTGATATTTTCCCCTTGTACTTGACATAAAAAATTCAGTAAAAAGTAAGAGCTGTTTTAAAAGCTACAAATTAAGCATCCCACATGACCATAGTTTTTGTGGTTGGATAATGGTTAATGTGTTTACCTCACAATGTCCAGGGTTTGATTCTCATCTTTGAAGTGAGGTTGTCTAGATTTGAAATGGCATGGAAGGGCAGCTAGTCTAGTACTTTCTTATGTAAATTTTCTGTTTTTCATTCGGAAAACAGATAAATGTGGAAAGGGGACAGCCTTCACGTGCAAGTTTGATTTTCATTTACTGTAGAACTGGGGATGGTGTCTGCAGTCTTGCTTTTGAGGTAGCAGTAACTGACTGTGGTCTACATGTTCTTGTTTGCCAGTAGAACCACATCTTTGGTTTCTTACTAAAATAGTAACACTGATGCTGTCTAAAGTTGAAGTAACTTGGCTTTGAGGAAGAGTGGAGTTGTAGGGCTGATTCTTATAGTAAGAGCTGCATTAGCTTGATATGTGGTTTGTGAGTATAGCGGGTAGTATGTTTAGAATACACAGAGGTGAAGGAAATTCGGCTCTTTGTTTGCTTAGCTTGAGATTAGTGCAGGAATGGCTCGAGAGGCCTGTTAAAAAAAAAAAAAAAAACAATCACTGGGAATGGTGTGTGTGTCTAAAATAGTTGCCTGACCTGAAATACTAATTTAGGACATTAAGAAGGGTCTAAAGTGTATAGACATCTCCTGTGATGACTAGTGGGGGATGGTAGAGTGACCTTGAGGCTGAGTGAGTATGGATGTTGAGACTGGAAGCTTGCCAGCAGTTTTATCATAAATACTTGGGAGAGAGGAAGAAGGGCAAACTCCTGTGTGACAGTTGTTTTAACTGCCTTACAGCTAAAATACAGCAGAGAATTACCGCAGGTCATTGTCATAACTAGGAAAGGGGAATTCATGTGGTTTATAAAGGTAGTCTTTCAAGTAAGAAGTATAACAAAATGATTAAAATAAGTGCAGTTAAAAACAGTTTTGGAGAAAACAATCTCACTTCATTACTTGGACTTGCTTGTTGACTAAAAGAATAAGCGTGTGTAATCCTGCAAGATTAAAGCAGTCTGCACAGCTGACTTAAAACCAGTTTTTAATTCACAGAAGATGTTTGTCTTGTTGCATGTTTGTGCTTACCTCTCCCTCATTTATGCTTTACTAAGATAGAAAATTATGATGTATTGTGCCAAGGCACAGTAGCTGGTGGTACGTTAGTGAAACCACTTTATATTGTGCTGCTGTATGCCGTCCAACTATGGAAAATGGCCAAAGCAAGAGCATGCTGGGAGTTAGATGCAAGTTCTGTGTATGAGCTTTTGCTGCTGTTTGTCCTCTGTCTCACTTTAGTCACCATATTAAAATGTTTTATGGGCTGGGGATGGTAAAACATTCAGGCTTTGGTAAGAGGATTATTAGTAGCTTTGGCAGTAATGGCAGAGTATTGAGGAGGGCTGTTAGGATGAGAAGTCGACTGGGTTTTGTACTTTCTGTGCAGTTGTTGGCCCAGCCATACATACTATCTCACATCTCTGAAACTTCCCCGGAAAGACCTTGATGCTTAGTCAAAGCCAACTCGGTATAGGCAGCATCTCTATTGTAAACAAAGCCTCCTCTGTTCAAGGACAGTTTTGTAGCAGATTAGTGTGCTGAATGTTCTGTTCTCTTGAGAGAAAAAGAAAAGTGGTTTTGTAAGTGATATTGCTATATTCAGATAAAATAATGAAGAGTGAATCTGTGCAGAAACCCAGCCTTTTGTTTGTGAAGTATTAGTTTAGCTTTGTTGTTCAAAGGATTTCTAGTTGAACTCCTACCTGTTGGCAGCAAGACTTGTCCTTGTGCCAGAAATATATTGCACATTATCGGCCTGGTAGGCACTTAAGACATGAGAAAGGCACAGGAAGTTCATTGCCTCTTTTTGCATGCACTGAAATATTTGATTCTTAGGTTAAACATAGAAAGATGGAGCACATTCAGCAAGAAATCGAATGCATCTCAGGCAAAAACCGGTAATGTTTTTATTATACACTTATTTTATTAGCTTTTTTCATGTAGTGTAAATATGTAGTTGTTGATGATCACCAAAGGCCCTCTTGGTGCCATGTGATGAATGCTATGCTTTCTAGAGTTGACTCTTGTTAAATGGGACCCCTGAATAGTGAATTTGATGGTGTCTTGTACTTTTAGCTACAATTCATCTGTATTCATTTCCAGTTTAAACTGAACTGAGCTTTAAGTAGTCGTTTTATGTGGGTTATATAAATAACTGCATACTCCTCTAATTGCATGCACGTAGCATAAAAAGCTTCATTGTCAATGACAAAAAGGTAAGAAAATTAGAGTACATGACACTTTATCTTGTGTGAGACCTATGTAACTGAAGTTTGAATGTTAGGTGAGGATGCTTGAATTTTTAACCCCAAAATGACTGCATAATTCATTAAACGATTTATAAAATGTTAACCATCTTTATGCAAGGGGATTGGGGGCTACACCAATAAAGCCCCCTCCAAATTAAATGTACTGATTCTGAGGATGACACACTGTCTCAGAGGAGGAATACATTGTGTTCTAGCAAAAGCCAAGTATTTTTTTTTCAGTAGTGTGATTATCCTAGTTGGTGTGTTTTGGGTGCACGTTCCCCACCTTGGGGTGTGCCTACTGCAGAAATAAATGGTTGATTTTTAAATAAAAATGTGGTCTGATGGCCTTTTCGGTTAGTCAGAATGCTGTGCACTGTTTATGGTTTGTGTATGCCTTGTTTTATGACTTGATGTAAATAGTCGTGTTTCTGACTTTTTTTGTAGTTTGTTCGTGTTGCAGTTTTGGTAGTCATAAATTGGGAGATCTGTTTTTAAGTTATATAAACTTGTCACAGTCAGTACTGTACTGTGCAATATAAGTACTAGACCTGTGTTAGAAAAGGCTTTTTATATATCTTTTTGGCTTTGTTGTTACAGATTTAATTGGCAGCAATTGTTTACACCATTTCGTGAAAGATGATTTTAAAGATAGAATTCTCCTTTACTCTAGTTAAATGATTTTCTAACATACTTTATTACCTTTAAGAGGTAGTGTTTATTTTTTCTTTATTAGCAAAGATTTTAATTTTAAACAAATCCATGTATATTGTGAACTGTTTTCGACTTCTTAGCACCCTAGTAACAGAAACCAAAATGGCAATAGTGCAGGAACAAAAACTAGTAACCAAGACCTGTTCATATGTTGTAGAACTTCATCAGAACAACTGTAAAACATATAAATCATCTGTATGCTTTAGGAGCTGTTCTGATGAAGCTCTACAACACATGAATAGGACAGAAGCACTTGACCCTGTATATTTTCTTTGTATTAAAGATTTTTAACACCTTTTTATTCATCTGTGTGGCTTCCCACCCCTTGGAGGTTATTTCCTTTGGTACAGTTCACTCTAACAGCCTCAATGACTTATGTTCTTAAACTTGATTGTTTTCCATGTTTGCATTGGTCTTTTTCACCATTAATGTTGTATTTATATCAATTTCCATGCTTGTGAGCATTTGGTTAGCAGATAATAATCTTCTAGGTTATGTAACCACTATATTCATTTTTAATTGCTGCAGTAACTGTTTACAGTGTGAAATGAAGTGATGTCCGTATCAGAAGTGTAGGATACGCTGAAGCATTTGGCCAAAGTTCGGGATTGCACTAATGTTGCATTGCACACAGTATTGTAAGAGAAGGGAGGAGGTATGAGAAGATGTTTGACGCTCTGTGTGGTGTGGTGTTTTTACTTGCAGTGCTAAGTGGCACATTCTATAGTGGGTGTCCTTACATTTCTGTATCGTTTTGTTGGTGTGGTGTTTTTACTTGCAGTGCTAAGTGGCACATTCTATAGTGGGTGTCATTACATTTTTGTATCGTTTTGTTGGTGTGGTGTTTTTACTTGCAGTGCTAAGTGGCACATTCTATAGTGGGTGTCCTTACATTTTTGTATCGTTTTGTTGGTGTGGTGTTTTTACTTGCAGTGCTAAGTGGCACATTCTATAGTGGGTGTCCTTACATTTTTGTATTGTTTTGTTGGTGTGGTGTTTTTACTTGCAGTGCTAAGTGGCACATTCTATAGTGGGTGTGCTAAGTGGCACATTCTATAGTGGGTGTCATTACATTTTTGTATCGTTTTGTCTATGCCTCAGTAATCCATAGCCCAACCTTATACAGCAAGAAAGGCTTTAAAGAATTCTTTATGCTCCTTCCCCTCCACGATAGTTAAGCAGACAGATTTTTATTTTTTAAATAGTGTGCATATCTTATTGGAAATGCACATGGCTTCCTGTCAAGCAAGCTGCAAATAATTAGAGATATAAAAAGTATATTCATAATTTAAAAAAAAAAAAAATCAAAATTTTCAAATAAAAGGGGGGTTGTGGACATTGTCAGTTGTGAAGTTTAGAAAATAAATGCCCTCTTAATTTACCAAAAAGCACTGCCTATGAAACCCCACTATTGTCAATAGTACTGTAGAAGTGAGAAGTTAAAGACCTAGCTGTGTACTATTTCCATCATATGGGGGACTGTACTCCCCCCACTTAGGATTTGTTTGTTAACTTCCAGGTACTGAGAAGAACATGAATTACTTTTGATTACTTCTGGACTACTCTCTCTCCTCCCTCCCCCTGCTCACTATGGACAATTTGCCAAATTGTGCAAAATGACCTTTCTGAACAGAATTCCAAACAATTCTGATTGAGCACTTGTGTTTAAAAAAAGTTGTGCGGATCATTTAGAAATGCTCCAGTCTTTGAGGCTCACAGATGCAGCATTTATGGACCCTGCTTGTACACAAGTACCAGTGTCATCAAGCTTTCAAAAGTATGAAACTCCATCCCCCTAGTACTAAAAACAGATAAAAATGAAGATTCCAAAAAAAAATGCCATCTAAGTGAGAGAAATGTTTGGACTTGTGGATCTCACCAGGCTGATTACTGTCATACAAACATATTTTGTCTCTTTTCATCTCCAGAATAATACGGAATGTATTTATTTCTCTCGTCTGATTTCTCATTAGAATAGTGTACTTTTACTCTCACTCAACTGTGTCTTTTTTACTATCTTCCTAAAATAAGAATCCAATAGAGGAGATTAGAAAGTATTGGAAAGAGAGACTGGATACGTAATTCACAAAGAAATAATGGGGAATATATGTATGTCTCCCAGGTATGCAACAAAGTGTAGAAGATTTAGGATCTTTGTTTGGAAGTGTTTACATAGGTATTTTTGTACCTCAAGTAGACTCCAAAGAATCTTTCCTCGGGTAGACAGCAAATGTTGGAGGTGTGATGAGGAAGGAGGAGGTAATTGGGAACATATTTTCTGGGAGTGTAATGAGCTGGCAGACTTTAAAGGTTCCTTGCATACTACTCTATCAGAAATACTGTGTGAGCAAACTGGTGTAACCAAGGAAATGACACTTTGAGCTATGATACAGAATGGGAATTGCTTTGATGTATAGTAAGGCCTTGCAGAGTCTAATGGCAGCTGCCAAAAAAAGCATTTACTAGAAAATGGAAAGCAAAGTCTAAACCAACTGTACTACGAGTAGTGAATAACCAAGATAAAACAACTGGAATTGGAATCTTTATAAAAGGGTAGGAGCAAATTACATAGAAAAAAGTGGGTATTGTGGGAACAATACATGCAGAGGAGGAATGAAATTTAAAAGAAGGCAGGATTTGAATGAGCTATGTGTCACTTTCGTGTTGGTACACGAATAAACGAGTCTTCGTGGGTTCTGTTTAAGCAACTTTATTTTATACAAACACATCACTATAGAAACCTATTGACTATGACTTTAACTTGTATGCAAACTAACTGCTGCGATTTATACATGCTCACTCACTGGGTGCTTCTACAAAATGGCACTAGGGATTGTACGTGTATGGAATTTATACATGCACGCACTGCCTCGCATGCTTCTTAAGGACATAGCGCACACACATTAGAACAGTTTCTGCAAAATGGTTAACCTGTGGAATGTTCGAATTACTCTCTGTAACAGAATCAGACTTTTGAACACATTCTGGTCTGGAAACAATGTCTGACTCTTTCTTTGCTTTTGAGTTTGCATCACAGATACAATGTTGTGATTGCAATGATGATGGTTCTGGTACAGGAAGATGTCTGCAATTCTTTGTATACTCCACACCCTGGGATCTTACCAAATAGAATCTCAGCTCAGCACAAATGCCTGTAATCTGTCCTATTCGATTAAAACTTTTCGTTGTCTGGATTTATACCGTCTCTCCTTCCTTCATTGAATGAAGTAATCTGCCCGAGCTGTCAAACTAGATTTCTGGATATTATGCTTCTTAAACAACTGAACCTTTATGGTTTTATTGTTCTTAGAATTAGGCTTCAACAAACTGGATGAAATAGGTAGTTCTAGTCTGTCTGGAAAGTAGTCTTTGAGCAGGTGAGCCAAGAATATCATCACAAGGAATGTTTCTGAGATTAAGTAAATTCGAGACTACATCGGTATTGTCATACTTTGACTTCGCAAGTAATTGCTTTGCGCTCTGTACAGCTCATTCAGGTAAATCATTGGACTGCGGATATTCAGGATTACTAGTGACATGTACAAAGTCCCATTCTCTTGCAAATTTCTGAAACAACTAGCTAGTAAATTGAGTACCATTGTCAGAAATAAAGTTTGTGTGGACGACCATGAACCGAAGTGACGTTTCAACGTAGTGGTGGTAGCTGTTGAAATCCAGTTTGGTAGCAGATCAATCTCAAACCAATTTGAATAATAGTCTACCAAAACTAAATAATGTTAATTGTTCAATTCAAAGATATCAGTAGCTACAGTAGACCCAAGGTAGTTCAGGAATTGGATTCAGCTGAAGCAATTTTCTTTGCAAATGCGCTCTGGTACTATTACATTACTGAGCAAGAAGAAAGAACTGTATCTATGTTCTTTGATAATGAAGACCAAAATACTATTTCTCTTGCTCTTCTCTTAGTGGATAACAAACTTGGGTGACCATGATGCCAAATCTGAACATATTCTTGCTGTAAGGAAGCAGGAACAACAATTTTAGGACCTTTGTAAATAATAATTCATCTCTGTAAGGAAAATATGATTGTACTTCAGGTGATGCACTAGATTGCTTTGACTGCCATCCGATATTGATGTAGTGATTAAGCTTTTGTGAAGTAGGATCAGTCATAGTGTGATCTCTTAACTCGTCTAGTGGTGGAAAAATTATGCACTGACGTTACATCAAAGTCAAAAGTTTCAGCATCAATCTGTTCTGTGATATTTCTAGGCGATTTGGATAAGGTATCGGCCAGAAAGAGCAATTTGCCTTTAGTGCTGACCATTTTGAAATTGTACTTTTGCAGCTTGAACATCATTCTTTTGTAATCTCACTGGTGCGGACTGCATAGGCTTCTTTAGAATGGTAAGAAGAGTTTGATCGGTTTCAGTCTGCATAGCTCGACCATAAATATAATCATGAAACTTGGAACATGTGAAAACTATTGCCAAAAGCTCTTTCTCAATTTGTGCATAATGCATCTCCGTCTGAGTTAATGTCCTAGATGCATAGGCTACTGGTCTGCCCTCTTGAAATATAACTGTGCCAATACCAAATTTTGAAGCATCACGGGAAGGAACTGGTTTATTGACATCATAGTACCTTAACGTAGTTAGGGTGGCAACTTTCTGTTTAAGGTCATTAAATACTTCTGATAATGATCTAACCATGACCATACAACATTTTTGCATATTAGTCCTCTCAAAGGTGCTGTCAACTCACTGAAGTCTGGGATAAGTTTGCTCAAGTATTTTATCATGCCCAGAAAACACTGTGTAAGCTTTGCACATTGTCTGGTGCTGAGATCTCTGGAATTGCTGTTTGTTTGGTATGGTCAGGTCTTAAGGCTGTACTTGTGAATAAATGTCCTGTGTAGGTCACTTCTGGAAGTCTGAATTTGCACTTCAAAGGATTGAGCTTCAAGTTTACTTCACATGCTCTGTCTAGAACTTGAGGTTTCTGTCGTGCTCTGCTTCACCATTGCCTCCAACTAATAGATCGTCCACTATTATGGCACAAGGATAACCTGAAAAAATTAGTTCCATCGCACGCTGAAGGACTTCACTTGCAGAATTTATTCCAAATCGCATCCTTAGAAATCTGCATCTGCCAGAGTACCAAAAGTAGTGAGATTTGAGTATTTGTGATCGAGCATCACTTGCCAAAATGAACTCTCTGCATCCAAAACAGAAAATAGAGTTATTCGGTATTAGAGCTGCAACTTTCTCAACTATACACATTGGATGATATGGTCTTTTTAATGCTTTGTTCAAATCTCCAGGATCCATGCATATTTTGATTTCGTCTGAGCCTTTCTTGTGGGCGGTTAACATAGAAGACACCCCATTCAGTTGGTTCTGTGGTTGGACAAATCGCACCTTGTTGTACTATCTTGTCCAACTGAGCTTTAATTTTATCTTGCATAGCTATCAGAACCCTTCTTGCTAATCTGACTACTGGAGTGATCTCTGGGTCTAACTTCATGGAATACACAAGTGGAAGTTTGCCTAACCTGCCATCAGCATACTCTGAGAAAATGGCTTCAGAAAAACTTGAACTTGGAACTGCACTCGCATGATGAACCTCTTTAGCAAAAGAAAGAAGATTAATTCTAATTCTAAAAATATCTTTGAGACCTAGTAAATATTGCACTGGTAGTCAGGCCATGTAGAATAGGTTGTAACAGTCGGCCAAACAACAGGAAAGCATTACTGAACCTTCTGTTTGAATGTCTTCATCTCCACACACAAGTCTCGCACTGCTGGTTACATTGAGTGGTGCATTAGTTCTCACTTTTGCAAATCTGTCTGCTGCTATAACGTTACACTTTGAACCAGTGTTTTCTTTGAGCTCTGTGAATTTTCCATTGATCCGAACCATACCAAACACTTCACTCCTTGTTAACAAGTTTACTCCATCAACTCTTTCTCCAAGTATTGATGCACCATCCACATAGAATGCTGACTGATGTTCTTCATTCCACATTGCTGCAGTCCTAACTATTGGGTAGTCCGCTGTCCAGTCGGCCCGAATACCAAAGTATATGGCTGACGTCGGTCAGGGCGCATTAGTCTGACGTCAGTACGTCAGGGTACTAATGCGCATGACCGACGTCATATCCTCAGTCTTTTTTGCCGCATGGTCCGATGCAGAAGCAATTTTGCGAGTGCAGGTTGGCGTTCTGAAAATTTCTGAAGTCAGAGTTTCAGACCGAATCAAAGTTGGCTAAGTACCCCGTTGGGGAATATTTTGTTTTTTTCTTGCCTCAGTATTTAACCGGATGTCAGAAAAAGTGAATAACTGTATTTCTTGTGGGAAACAGATACCTCATAGGGATTACCATACTTTGTGTATACCTTGTTTAGGGCCTGAGCACGACGTTGTTGGATGCCGTTCTTGTGCTAGATTTAACAAACGCACTATTAAGAGACGGTTAGACTGTGCCAGGTTAGTGTTTGGGAAGCGTTGTAACTATAAAATGCCGTCGGATGCTCCGACGCCAGCTTCGGCTAAAAAACGCAAGGACAAAACAGCAAAGCCTAGAGGGGAAGAACCGACCGTCCCAGACGTCGGTTCTTTAGAGGGCTCAGTGGAGCCGGAGGTTTTGCCAGGTGTTTCTTTGGAGTCTCAGGGAGAGACTTTACTGTTACAGGATGTTTCCTCTCAGGAAGTAGGCCAGGCTGAGGGGGCCTCTCAGGTGGCTGTTCTTCCCTCACTTCCTAAGGTGGTTAGGGCCTCCCCTTCTGTTTCCAAGGCTTCTTTAAGGGGCAGGCCAAGTTTTGCTTCAGTGGGGGTTTCTCCTAGTGCTTCAGGGTCTTTGCCTAAGAAACATATGCTTAAAATGGCAGAAGATTTGATTACTTTGATAAGGGTTCTATGCCCCTCCTGATAAGAGGCCTAGGGTGGAACCTGAGCTTGAGAGTTTTGAGCAATGCTCGGAGGCTTCTGAGTCTTGACTGAAGACTTGCAGGAGTTCCCTACTTATTCTGATTCTGATGTGGATGATTCTACTCCTTCAGCTTCTCCTCCTGAGGATTTTTCATTTTCAGAGACTTTGCATTCCATGAGGGAGCATTTTAAATGGGAAGGCCAAGATTTCTCTGATTCCAGGAAAAGGCTTAGGGAGTTCTTGTTTTTACCCCAGCATAGGCCTTTAGCTATACCTCCTGTTTTGAATGTGGTGGAAGATGTTTTTGCAGAGGCTTCCCTAAATCCTGATTCTTTGCCTCCTGCCCCAGTTAAACCGGATAGGTATTATAGGGTGCCTGAAGCTCATAAGTATCTTTTTAAGAGTCCTAGGGCAGACCCGGAAACTGTCCCTCAGGGGCCTAAAGGTGTAAAGGCCTCAGTTGTTAAAAATCCTGTCCCTCCTGATAAAGAGGCAAGGGCTTTGGATAGATGGGGAAAGAAAGTGTATACTTCTTCCACTTTAGCCATGAGGGCGTTGAATTGTCAGTTTCACATGTTAAAATATCAGAATTATCTTCTTTCACAGTTGAAATCTAAGGTGGATGCTCTGGCGGAAGGTATTGACTGTAAAGAGTTGCAGGATTTAGTTCATGTGTCTGAACAGGTGGGTAAACATTCCTTGCAATGTGGTTTTGATGCTGTGCAGGCCTCCTCCAGGGTGGCTGCCACTGGTTCTGTTCTTCGTAGGCACGCCTGGTTGAGAGATCAGAACTTAGCTGAGCATGTTAAGACAAGGATTTTGGATGCTCCTTTGCAGTCTGATGTGTTGTTTGGTTCGCCTGTGGAAGCAGTTTTGAAGAAAATGGAGGACAAGGCTAAATCTATGCAAACTGTTAAAGATTTTTACAGGTGCAGCCTCCAGTTTAGTAGAAATTGGCCTGCTAAGGGTTGGACTTTTCCTGCTTATGATTCCCAGTCTAGGGGTAGGTCTAGGCGTGGTAGGGGCAGAGCTCAGGGTTCTTTTAGGCCTAGGACAGGGAGTTCCCCTGCTCAGACTTCTGGGGAGGGCAGGGGTCAGTCCTTTCGTAAGCAGACCCAATGACCTGCCTTTTCAGCTGCCAGTTCATTCTCGCCTGGCAGCACCGTTGGGAGGAAGGCTGTCTCTTTTCAAAGAAAATTGGGATTTAATTACCCAAGACAGATGGGTTCTGGATATCATTCACCACGGTTACAGGTTTTATTTCCATACCTTGCCTCCTTTCAAAGGCATGCCAGACATTCCTCCTCTACAAAGACAAGAGGCTCACAAGCAAATTTCTCTGTTACTCCAAATAGGGGCCATTCAGCGGTTCCTGTGCCAGAAAGGGGCCTAGGATTTTATTCTCGCCTGTTCCTAGTACCAAAAAAGGGGAACACGTGGAGACCAATTTTGGATTTATCTATCCTCAACACTTATCTGGACATTCCCAAGTTCAAGATGTTGACGTTACAACAGCTTTTACCTCTGCTGGGCAAAGATCACTGGATGGTAACTTTAGATCTCAAGGAGGCTTACCTTCATGTGCCTATAAGACTAAGTTGCAGAAAGTATCTGCGTTTTCGAGCTGGAAATTCTCATTATCAGTTCTCTGCATTGCCCTTTAGCTTATCTACTGCGCCCAGAGTATTCACAAAGGTTCTGGCTCCAGTGATAGCTTACTTCAGGCTAAAAGGAATTCAAATCTAGCCTTACTTGGACGATTGCCTGATTCTGGCTCAAGAAAAGGAAGACCTTCTACAGCATTTGGAATATGTCATAGCAGTGCTAAGATGCCTAGGGTATTCTGTGAACGAAATAAAGTCCAGTCTAGTACCCTCTCAAGACATGTGCTTTCTGGGTGTGAGACTGAATACAGCAGCCCAGATGGCCTTTTTAACCCCGGACAAACAAAAGAATCTATCCAGTTACTTCCATCAACTATCTCTTCAGTCCGGGCTGACTGCAAGGACAGTCCTTCAAGCCTTAGGGTTCATGGCATCTTGTATTCTGGTGCTTCCCAATGCCAAACTGCATATGAGGAAGCTACAATGGTATCTCAAAAATGTATGGACACAGCACTGCCAGCATTTGGACACTGTCATTCAAATAATACCTTGCATTCAAAAGGAATTTTTGTGGTGGGCTCAGGAATGTCACCTAAACAAGGGACTCTCTGTGACCCGGCCAGAGGCGAGTCAGATTCTAACGACAGATGCCTCAGACATTGCATGGGGAGCTCATCTAAATGGAAAGTGGATACAAGACAAGTGGCCTGCCGGACTACAGCATCTACATATCAACATGAAGGAGATGTTAGCAGTCCAATTTGCATTAATGGCTTTCAAGGAGTTACTTCTTCCAGGGCAGGTGTTGATTCTAACAGACAACACAACTGTCATGTGGTACATCAACAAACAAGGGGAACACATTCTTACCCATTGTGCAGGCAAGCAATGATTTTATGGGAGACGGCTCAGCTTGCAACTAACTCTTCAGGCAAGGTTTCTGCCGGAGCACAGAACTCCTTAGCAGATGTGTTAAGCAGACAAATCATGGATCCCCACGAGTGGAAACTGGATCTTCATGTATTTCAAAAGTTGACAGTGTCCTGGGGAACTCCAGACATAGATCTGTTCGCTTCTCCACTAAACCACCAGCTGCCAAAGTTTTGCACAAAGAGGTTTCATCACACAGCTTGGAAAGTGGATGCTCTTTCTTTCAGTTGGAAAAATCTTCATGTGTATGCGTTTCCACCTCTGCCTCTTCTTCCAAAGGTGCTTCTAAAGGTCAGACAAGACAAGCCAAGGATGATTTTAATAGCTCCAGATTGGCCTCGGCAGCACTGGTACCCATTACTGAGGAGTCTGGTAAAGAAGCCTCCATGGCCTTTACCCTTGATTCCACACCTGTTGTCTCAGAGAGACGGTCATCTGCTCAATGTCAAGCTTCACTCTCTTCATCTAACAGCCTGGCATATTCTGTTTTGAAAGACAGCAGGTCTCAACTTCCTCAACAAGTTTTAAATGTGATTATGGAAGCCAGGAGACCTAGTACAAGGAAAGTGTACGCAGAAAAATGGAAGAGATTTTTATTTTGGAGTGCAGTAAACAATTTGGAGATTTCGGAGCCAAATCTGAGTGTGGCTCTTCAATATCTTACTGAGTTATTGGACAAAGGTTTGTCTTTCTCTTCCATTAAGATTCATGCTGCAGCAATTTCAGCTCACTATGATTGTGACCCACCATTGTTTTCGCATCCTTTGTTCAAGCAATTTCTTAGAGGGGCAAAGAATATAAGACCCCCACGTAGAGCTCCTACTCCTGCTTGGGACCTCAATTTTGTGTTGGAGAAACTTACTCTACAACCTTTTGAGCCTGAGGCTACTGCTGACTTGAAATACTTGTCATGGAAGACTGCTTTTTTGTTGGCCATTACTTCTGCAAGAAGGGTTTCTGAGTTGCAGGCCCTTATGGCAGTGGGGCCTTTTTTGATTTTTCATAAGGATAGGGTATCTTTACGTACTAATCCTTCCTTTATGCCTAAGGTGGTTTCTAGTGTGGCTTTAAACCAAACTATTCATTTGCCTACTTTTTATGCAGATCCCCAAAGTAAAGGGGAAAAGATTTTGCACACTTTAGATGTACACAGGCAATTGCGTTATTATTTGAGCAGGACTAAAGATTTTAGGCAGTCTCAGCAGTTGTTTATTTCTTTTGCTTTGAGTTCTCAGGGCAAGCCTGTGTCAAAACAAACTATTTCTAGATGGATTGGGTGTTGCATTACATTTTGTTATTCCCATCATGGCAAGGAGATTCCAGCTGGGATTAGGCCTCATTCCACTAGGGCTACTGCCACTTCAACAGCATTTCTAAGGGGGGTGGCAACTAAGGATATTTTGGAGGCAGCTACTTGGAGTTCAGTGCATACTTTCTCTAAGCATTATCACCTTCCTCTCTACTCTAAGTCTAGGGTTGGTTTTGCCACAGCTATTTTGCAAGGCATGTTGTCAGTTCCTGCTTCCTTATGATTTGCCAGCCTCCCTTACCTCTGCTTTGGGATTCTACCCAATAGTTAGGACTGCAGCAATGTGGAATGAAGAACATAGTACAGTTTTGTACCTACCATAAATGTAGATGTTCGAGGATCCACATTGCTGCAGTCCAATTTACCCTCCCTCCTTCCCCTCTGTGTTTAGGGGTGGTTGTGTAGGTGAGATTATAATCTGCTAATTTTGTAAATTTTGTATATATATATTTTGGTGCAGGTATGTTGGCAGTGTTTGGTTTTGGGCCTTATCTTTTCAGGGTCTTCTGACATCTGGGGCAAGAAAAGACTGAGGATATGACGTCGGTCATGCGCATTAGTACCCTGACGTACTGACGTCAGTCTAATGCGCCCTGACCGACGTCAGCCATATACTTTGGTATTCGGGCCGACTGGACAGCGGACTACCCAATAGTTAGGACTGCAGCAATGTGGATCCTCGAACATCTACATTTATGGTAGGTACAAACTGTACTTTTCTGCTCTACCTGATTAACTTGCTTCTTTGCGTGACCTTTCATTACAACTGAGTGAGGCTTGCCTGATTTGCAAAACTTTTGGAAATGGTTCCATTTTTTAAACTTGTGGCATTGCTGGCCAAATGCTAAACACTTATATCTTTTAGATTCATGATTTCCACCATAATTGCAACAGTTAACAATAAAGCTAGACTTGGGTTTTGCTGACTCATGTTTGTGTTGCACTGAGCTGGCGGTGGAGGTTGCACTTTTTCCTAGAACTTTCGGGAAAGCTTGGAAACTTTTTTGGAAACCTGTGGCTACCCCTATCTTAGGCCTGTTTCTGTTTGTAATGTGTTGCATATGATCTACATTTGCTCTGGAGCTCATCGAAATCATGCTTTTGTCACTCATAAGCATATTAGTATGCATTTCTGTCATCTCATGGATCTGACAAATCTCTGCTTTACTTAATGTCAAATCACTGTCACGAAGTAAAATCTTAAACACTACAGCAGTATTAATACCACACACATCTGTCCTTTCAGCTTTCAAATCGCCAAACCCAACATGTTTTAGCTTTGTTTCTCAAGTCAGTTGTAATTAAGCTGCAAATGTTTCCTGTGGTTTCTGATTTCTTGTGTAAAACAAATGCCTCTCTAATGTAATATGCATCTGGGGATTACATATTTCTCTGAACTTGCACTTTAAACACTCTGGGTCTTCCCTTGATTCAGCTTGCACAACAGTGTTGTGGTCTGCACCTTCCCCTTCATACACTGCTGGTGCATATACAAATGAACACACTCTTTCTATGGCCTCACATTCTGCTAGATTTAGTAAAATGAATGCCGTGGTATTTGCATGTCTATCCGCATAAGCTGCTTGTATGAAAATATCGTACTCTTGTTCAGATATTCTCCAGTTCTCTGCAATATTCTCATCAAATAGAAGTGGTTGAGGTTTTTGAAATCAGTCTGCCATATTAACACATTCCAGTGATTGGGCTTTGCAGTTAAGCACATATATACACTCTCACACGTGCGTAAGTAATTGGCATAAACACTCTCACACGTGCATAAGTAATTGGCATATACACTCTCACACGTGCATAAGTACTTGGCATAAACACCGTCTGCTCAATGCTTTTGTACTTGTACTTTCTATCTCTAAGCTTATCGGAATTATGCAAATGGACAACCTCGTAGTACTCTCGAATAACTGGACTTTGTGAAATAACTTTTTGGGCTTCTCAATGCTCTATTGCACTTTGCAAAATAGCTTTTTAGATTTCTCGGTGCTTTACTGTACTTTGCTAAATAGCTTTGTAAATTTCTCGATGCTTTACGAAATATTACGGAATATCATTTTGAACTTTTCAATACTTTACAGAGCTTTGCAGAACAATTGCTTGGAATTTTCAACACTTTATGAAATCTTCGATTGGTAAAGGCAAAATTGCTAAAGTCATTTTCCATCACTTGCTATGCTTGCAGAATCAGTAAAGGTAGAAATGCCAAAGTCATTTATTCTCGGAATTGGTAAAGGCAGAAATGCTGAATCATGCACTCTCGAAACTGGTAAAGGCAGAAATGCCGAAATCATTAATGTTTGGAATTAGTAAAGGCAGAGATGCTAAAGTAGCCACTTGGGACTTTATCGATGAAGGCAGGCATGCTACAGTCATACACCACTACTTGTTAAAGTCGCCTCTTTTAAGGAGCATTCAAGAACTTTACCATGCAACTGAGCCATAATCTTTTGTAACAAAAAAAAAAAAAAAAAAAAAAAAAACTTTTATCAATGCAAAAAACATATCAAGCAGCTGTACAATGCGAATAAATGAGACGTCTGTTGCTCAAACAACCACATGCAGTACACTGAAATGCTCCCAAAATGGCAGTACCTTGCTAGGCAGCTTCTTACAGGACAAGAAGCACTTCATAATGGCGGCACTTTGTAAATTGACACACCCAGAACAAGAACTTTTCTTCAAATAACTATGCTCTGACTAGATTTTACAAGATAGTTACACAAAGAAAACTCTTTGAAATACTTGCACAGCAATAAGCACACACTGTAAGCACTTTTACACACTCCGGGATACTTCAAATAGCTTTAATTGTGCTCTTGATGCAGTATGAAGACGAAGTTAAGCCCAAATACAGCACTTTGCCCAAGTACAACCAGTCACCTTGCCTTATTTTTGCTTACTGTGCCCTTTTCTCTTATATTCTTGTTGCTCGTTTAAGCCCATTTTTATGCCCAACGTGCTTCTCATGTGCTCATTTTACTCTAAACATGCCCAGTTCTGCCTTAAACACACTCATTCTGCCTTAAACATGCTCATTTTTGCAGTCTAGAGCCAAGTTTTGTGAAATACGTTTTATCTTAAACATTTTCTTTAGTTAACAAATGTTTTGTACTTTCCACTTGTCTGATAATGAGGTTTGTGCCCTTGTAATGCCCTTTTTTTGCTTCTTTTTGCGTTATTCCTATTGTTTTTCATTAGCGTTAATTCTTTCTGGTTGTGGTTGTACTGTTTTCACTCAGTTTTGCCTTCGCTGTAATTTTTACATCTCATGGCTCAGAATGTTCTTTTTTCAATCCCGGTTCTGACACCATATCACTTTCGCGTTGGTACACGAATAAATGAATCTTTGTGGGCTCTGTTTAAACAGCTTTATTTCATACAAACTCATCACTGTAAAGGCTTATTGACTATGACTTAAGTAACTTGTATACAAACTAACTACTGAGATCATACATGCTCACTCACTGGCTGCATCTACAAAATGTCACTAGGGGATTGCACGCGTATGGAATTTATATGTGCACGCACAGCCTTGCATGCTTCTTAAAGACATAGCACACATGCACGTTACACTCTGATCTACACAATGTAATGCTAGACTGACCATGATTGGATAGATTGAGTGATGTATGTTTGCAACTAAAATTTGTCTAGTCTGGTTTATCTTTATGAAGTCTCACTTGATATGAGATGAAAGCACTAAATACTGTGTGCTATTGTTAAATATTTAATTTGCAGCTGGTGGTGTGCTGTTTTGGGACCAACTACTTATTATTATTTTTACAAGTTTAACAGTGTTTGAATTTTATCTTCATTTATATAAATGTAGGATTGCCTATGTCATGCATGATAATTTAATAAAGGTGTTTCTTGTTTGAAAAAAAACAAAAAAACTGATTTTACTACCCCAGTGATCATACTTCCCCTTAAAGTGACCTCATTGCTGCTTGTCAACTGTTTCTCTATAAATATGTCCCTCTTCTATATGTATGGATGTGTGTGTGTGCCGATATATAAGCACTTTACTATCTCGAAATACTGAAATCTCAAATTTCAGTATCTCGAGACAAAAATGCAGAAAGTGTAGCTGAGCGAAACTGCACTTGATCGAATTCGAACTGTCGAATTTGCTGTTGTGGTGGTGCGGTATGTGGGATTTGCTGTGTTTGTAAGGTGCGGTGTGCTGTGGGATACGGTTTGCCTGCTGTTGTGTGGATATATGTGGAGATTTAGGTAAGTGCTGTTTTTTAAGGGTTTTGGGTAGGGATTTGAGTGTATGCGAGTGTGTTGGGAAATTTTAGGTGTAGGCTAGGGTAGGTAGGTAAGAGTGTGTAAGTGTTTGTATGTATGTGGTGCGTGTTTGTGCAAGGGGAATATAGAGTATGTAGTGGTGGGTTTAGTGTCTTTGTCTTTTTAGTGCAACCTTGGAGTTAGTACATATCAGTAGCAGGGGTGTGGGGGGCACAGCCTCCCACATGGGGGGGTGCATGGGGGCTTGCCCCCCTGCTTTTATGTTCAGTAGGTGTTTGTATTTGTGTTGTGTTTGTGTGCGTTGTTGGTTTGTTGTAGTGTGGGGAGGAAGGTGTATGTATGTTTGTGTGGTGGAGGGTGTATTTAAAAGTCATGATTTTGAATTTCGCGCTTTTGGGGTTTCGATATTGTGAATGTTTGGCTTTATAGTTTCGAGATTTCAGTATTTCGAGATTATAAAGTGAATCCATTTTATGAATGTATGTGTATATATATATATATATGTATATATATATATATATATATATATATATATATATATATATATATATATATATACACATACATACATACATACATACATACAATAGGGATCTCTCTCAGTTGTAAAGTTTTCAGAAACTTGAAATTCATATGGTTGAGGCCATATGGTCAAGTTTTTGAAAACTTTGAGCTTTTGAATGGAGATCGAGGTACAGTGAGGATCGGGAAGCCTTACCATTTTCTTTACTGTAGTGCAATATCAGAGTTGGTATATATAATTTGCAGGGGGTGTGGGGGGTGCAGGGAGCATTGCCCCCTTACATAAACATAAAATAAAGTAGATTATTTGTTCTTTATGGTCAAGTTTTCAGAAACTGTCATATGGTCTCATCCATATGACTTTTGAGTTTTTGAGGAACTATCATCTGACATGCGTAGATTCATATATTTTATATATATATATATATATATATATATATATATAAATCTCCAAACAACACAGAGTCACCAGAGCAAGTAAAAATGCGAACAAACAAGCTGAAGAGCAGGAGTCACAGTTTGTATAAAATCCACCGAGTTTATTGTACAAATGGTAAGTGCTTTCACAAATAAATTTGCTTCATCAGACCTAACTGATTAAATGAGGTCATTTCCTTTTATACTCAATTAAATTCAAACTAACAAATCATACATTTACACGTTTAAAGATGTACTTACACATTTAAAATATAACCCAGAAATATATTAAAAAACATTGTAAAACTACATAACTCAAATAAAATCTGCATTATTTCCCAAGTCTCCTGCTTCTCAGTTTTGCAGTAATAGCTATATGGTCATTTAACCCTTACCCAAATGGGCTCTAAGCCTAACGATCCATGTAAGTGCCTTTGTCTCAGTTCTATTAGGTATATCTCCCAACTTCTCATCATCCTATATTAACTCTAACACTCGAAGTCTAAACTGATGGCTATCATCCTTCTCAATAGTGTGCTTTGCTAAGGCACTATACATATGTCCTCGTCTATACCAGTACATATGGTCGCAAATTCGTTCACGAAGGCGGCGTCTATTTGTCTTCCCTATATAAAAGGAAGAGCAGATAATACACTGGGCTTAAATATACAAGATTTTTACTATTACAATCAGCATTGAAGTCAAAGTATGTACTTTATTAGTATTGGGGTGCTTAAACTCTATACCTTCATGTATAAAGGTGCAGAAATTACAGCTTCCCCATTTAGTGGTCCCCATACCCATACCAAATCTCATTTCATGTTCCTCACTATTAAGATAGCATAATCTTCTTTTCAAATTCTTACTATTTTTAAATGAAATATAGGGTCTTTCCCCCACTATTTGAGCTATTTGATTGTCTGTACGTAATATATTACAATTTCATTGTAAAATATTCCTGATCATAGTATGATCTCTGGTATAGGAGAAAATAAAAGGTGTCTTATTCATTGTCCTATTCACCATATGGCTGGCTGTATTGGGTTCGGAAAAATATGGCCTAGCCCTAGTTTTCCTCATCTTATGTACCTCACAAGATATATTATTGACTTCACTTCTAGCATAGCCTCTGTTAACAAAATCAGATGTAATATGTTCGATGTCCTCATGCAGATGACTATGTCTGTCAGTTAACCTCGAACAACGCATAATTTGGCCCTTGACAATGTTATTAAAAACCTGTCTCGGATGCATACTAGTCCTATGTAAACAGGACGTACGATGACATTCCTTAATATATCTATCTGTACGCAAAGCACCATTTTCATCAATACTAATCAGAATATCCAGGAAATGAATGCGAGTCTCAGAGCATTAACCAGTTAATCTCAAAAACCCACTGCTGCTACTCGGATGCTCAACAAATCTCTCTAGTTCACATCTGCTACCTTTCCAAAATAGACAGAGGTCATTAAGTACAGACTGTCAAATAGTGGGGGAAAGACCCTATATTTCGTTTAAAAATACTAAGAATTTGAAAAGAAGGTTATGCTATCTTAATAGTGAGACACATGAAATGAGATTTGGTATGGGGACCACTAAATGTGGAAGCTGTAATTTCTGCACCTTTATACATGAAGGTATAGAGTTTAAGCACCCCAATACTAATAAAGTACATAATTTTGACTTCAATGCTGATTGTAATAGTAAATATCTTGTATATTTAGCCCAGTGTATTATCTGCTCTTCCTTTTATATAGGGAAGATTTAATAGACGCCTGACAATTTACCATATGTATTGTTATAGGCGAGGGCATATGTATAGTGCCTTAGCAAAGCACACTATTGAGAATGATGATAGTCATCAGTTTAGATTTCGAGTGTTAGAGTTAATATATGATGATAAGAAGTTGGGAGATGTATCTAATAGAACCGACACAAAGGCACTTACATGGATCATTAGGCTTAGAGCCCATTTGGGTAAGGGGTTAAATGACCATATAGCTTTTACCGCAAAACTCACACACACACACACACACACACATATACATATATACATATATACATATATACATACATGCATGCACACACACACACATATATATATATATATATATATATATATATATACACACACACACATATATATATATATATATGTGTGTGTGTATATATATATATATATATATATATATATATATATATATATATATGTGTGTGTGTGTATGTATATGTGTGTATGTATATATATATATATATATATATATATATATATGTATGTATATATATATATATATATATATATATATATATATATATATATATATGTGTGTGTGCATATATTGTGTGTGTGTGTATATATATATATATATATATATATATATATATGTAAAATATATGATGTATACGTTAAATGTGGAATCTTGTACTGAATGTAATGTATGACTTCCTTTTTTGCTTATTTTTCTTTTATGCATAATCTTATATTGTCTTTTTATAATTTCTCTAATCTTTGTTTAAAATTTTGTAATTATTTCAGTGCTTTTCTCCCCAGGCTTCCATCGAAAAGGGGTTCGGGCTAAGCCCATTCTGACTATCCCGGTTAACAAAGGCAAAATAAAAATCCTTTAACATGATATCAGTTTAAGTTAACTGACCTTAAGAATGAAGTTAGACACTGGAAATTTTAACCTTAGTTGAACTATGATGTTAATAAATTTTGTAGTAGTTTTTGTAGTAGCATAAGTCTACAAAAATAAAAAAAAATCTGGTAATATCCTGCTGGAAAGGTTCTTCATTTTATTTTACTAAGTGGGTTATAGTTTGTGCTTGTGGATTTTGATGTTAAAGCACAGATGATGATCACAGCATTCACCTATATTACCTGTGCAGAATGTTATCCTTTGAAGTGATGCTAATGTTACCTCACTGATATTTTTGATGTCAGTGGGTTATAACACATAAACAAATATAATAATAAAGTTTGTGCTTAAAAGAGGAGATGGCTTCTCAGGGTATGTAGATATTTTAGTTACGTATGCATTTAGTACAACTAACAATCACTTGAGTCAAACTTGTGTAATGCCTTGCATAGAATACTGAGGAAACTGCAAAATGAATTGAGACAGGTCAGTTTCTAGTTGAAAAGTATGTCAAGTGGTGGGTTTTAGTCTGAAACTGTCTTGAGTCTTAAACTAACGTGATTTTTGTAATGTAAATTAACATGAAAGTTAGTTTGGGGTGGTTTGAAAGTCATTTGCAATGGAAAAAATAACCTCTTGGAAAACCCATAGGAAATAAGCAAGATGTTGGTGGGGGGGGGGGGGGGGGGCATGAAATTAGTGCCTACAGATGTTTATTAATCAGTGCCAGAAATCTGATTGTAATATAAAAGTAGATTTTTCAGCCCAAAGTTTACCCATTTATTCATCAGTTTGTTGTCTTTCTGGTTGTTTTGCATTTTAATTATCAGGTGGATGCTACTAAACCAAGGATCATTTTCTTTAATTTCTAATTTTGACAAACCTGTTAAAGGTGTTTCTGTTGTACGTTGAAACCCAGCTATGTTACTTTTGATGCTGCTTTTCTGGGGCTGTATTTCATGCTGTCCTGCAAAAAAAGTAGCCGATAGAGCATCTTGTAATGCACGAAAAGGCAGTTGCACCTCTTTTTCACTTTATCTTGCTTGTATGTGTGTGTGTGTGTGTGTGTGTGTGTGTGTGTGTGTGTGTGTGTGTGTGTGTGTGTGTGTGTGTGTGTGTCATACCTCTCAACTGTCCCTGATTTTGACTCAAATTTTAGCTCTTTCCCTCTTAATCCCTCCTAAAACTAGTGACTTTTGGAGGAAAGATGGTGAATTACACTTGATGAATAATAACAATAATTAAGAGTTATAGACTTCTTTTACTTTAGAAAATGTGTATTAATTCATATGCTCTGATTCTGTTAACGTTTCAAGTTAATAGCACTAATATTTTAAGTGACCCTGGTTGTCCCTGATTTTTTCTCGACTTGTCCCCGATTCTGTTGAAATTTGTCCCCAATTGGTTGAGAGGTCTTGTGTGTGTGTGTGTGTGTATATATATATATATATATATATATATATATATATATATATATATATGTATATATATATATATATATATATATATATATATATATTTTGTGTATAAATAAATATATATATCTTGAGAGAGAAGCATTAATGCCTTTTGCTGATGTTATTCAATGATGGAGGTCCCCCCCCCCACCAAACATATTCATTTTTATTTGAAAAAAGGGGTGCAGAAGAGGAGCACCCTTGCAGTATGTTAGGGTAGGGGAGATAATAGGAGGCTTGACCGCATATTTCAAAATTGCATCCTTTAGTTCACCAGACCTTTTAATAGACCGTATAGACAGATAGTCTGTGTAATACTCTTTAGCGGTACTTTTGTATAAATTTTACTACTAAAAGTTGAAAATCATTATGACTTCTTTCAATGCCATCTCATAGCATATCAGCATCCCAGTTCTTTCTGTTCTTATATTTAAAATATTCTTATACCATCAGTAAACTCCTAATGGAGTAATGCTACTTACATCGTTCTCTGTGGAGCAGGCATCTGTATGCTATAATGCCAAACGGAGATACCAGGACTAGTGTCACACTTAACTGATTATAACTTTCTAGGCCAGAATTCACCAACCTAAAGAAGAGTGCAGCTTTGTAGTAACATGCCGAGATGGGAAGTCCCCCAAAATAATTCTAGATACTGTATCTATCCTTATAAGTTCTGATACTATCAGAAGTTTGAGGCCTATAATGCAGAGTCCCATGAGTTAGGAAATATAAGTGGAATTTGTTGGGAAGTAAACATTGAATCCAGATTTTTATACCATTTATAGCTTTGCATATCTGCATACTCGTATTCCTGGCACAGTATATTGACTCTTGGATCACTGTATTTTAGTAGAGGGTGAAGTACTGTAAGATACCATAGTGCTGGAGTTGGGATAGTATCCCCCAAACTATGTATACATTTCCACTTTTCTGGATATTTTACTTGAGATAATTTTAGATGGTCAGTGAAGACCCATTAGGATAACTTGGTTCAGAAAGAAAGGAGAAGAAAAAAATTGGGGATATTACTGTCAGTCAACAGTCCTGTACACTAGTTTTATACTTATTGTTCAGAAAATGCATGTTGGTGTAAAGTATGTTTTGTAACTTTAGTGAACTAGTTTTAGTGAACTTGTACCCTGTCGATTGAGTAACATAGCCTTTTGCTTAGACTTTTCCTGTACCACTTACTGTTCTCCAGTCATTTCATCTTTTGCCTTAGTCTACTCCTCAAGAACAAATATATCTTGATTGATTGATTGATTTATTTATTATCTTTATTTTTTTCTCTAGGCTTAATTTTTTAACTTAATGCATGGACTCTTAACCTGATTTCAGTGTGGCATAACTTCTCTTTAATCCTTGTTGTTTTATTATTCCTTTCTTATAACTATGTATTTCTCAAATGTTGTATGATGTTTTTTTTTTTATTCTAGCCATGTACAAGACAAAAACTTTATTCCTCCAATTGTTTAATACTCTCTCTCTGTTTCTAAACGTTTTTGTAATGGAGCTTTTCTGCTCAGGTCTCTGCTGAAAAATGGCATGCTGCCCAGCCAGACTAACCCGGTTAACAAATGTCAAATAAATAAATAAGCAGAGAGAGTAACATTTGTCCTGGATTATGGGCCTTTGTCCCCCACTCTGTTATTTTTAGCTTTGTCTGGAATTCCTGAGCAAAACAAGTTGAGAAGTATGACCCACATAGTCTCCACCAGGTCAAAATAACCTCTGTTTTATCCTTTTAATATCCCTTATGGAAAGGTAATAGAAAAAAAACATATGCAGGAGGGAGTATATTTCTTTCCTTCAAATTACTTCTGAATTCTTATCCCAGACTTGTTTTTAGAACGTACCTGTGATGTTGATCCACAAAAACAGTGTACTTTAGGCTTCTCTGTCTTTTGCACATCTAGCATTAATCTTGCATGTGTAACATAGCTAGAACGTTTATTTATGTAATGCTCACACTTGAGCTGGTATAATGTCATGCATTTTTATTTTGTCTAAGTGAACATTTCTTGTATTGTCTATATACTCTGCCCAGATACTCCTATACTTCTAGCCTTTCTTGCATTATAATATACTTTTTTGTATTCTGCAAAGAAAGAGTAAAATGTTCTATGCTATACAACGTGATAAGTTTAATAAACATGCAGACTTTCACTAGTATAATAACGTAACTTGCACGCTGTTAGTGCAGACGTTCTTACACTTTCAAGTAATACCATTCCTGTTCAGTTTTAATTCCTTTCTGTACTCATTCCTATACATGTTCCTAATTTATAAAAGAATAATCTTAAACTGCTTATATGTAATATGTTAAAAATACTAAAGTGAAGCATAATTACCGTATTTTAAAACATATTAAAAGCTTATAACTGTATATGTCTAACCTACACCATATTCTTAGAACTAAAATCAAAAACTACTAATAAAATACTGTCTGGCACTTGCAAAAATACGTAGTATGCACAGTTCAAAATGAACTAACACGATTTTCTGAATATCTTCTCTAATAACTAGTGTAGAACACTAATCACAATAGACCACGTTCAGCCTAAACCTGGAAAAATGCAGCCAGATTAGGACATGCAGTAAGGGCTGCAAGCAAACATTGGAACGCAGACGGAAATGATAGCATTAAGGCAAATACATGTGCTGTCAAGTTCAATAAGCATTTATAATTCCATATGTAAAGAAAAGGACGGCATCTGCATTTTCATTGTTCTCAAAGATTCTTTTCAGTAGATGCAGAATTTTTGGGTATGAGATAGAGTTTGAGATGAAAATGAAGTGATTCCTAGGGTTTGGGTAAAATGTGGTTAATGCACTAAAGGTGGTCTATGAGGGGTCCTAGTAAAGCGGCATTCTTGGCTTGACCCCTGATTTTGTAGGAGAGTAGTCTCTGGGTAGATTTAGCCTTAAAGGGAGTAAAGGTGTTATATTATTATAGATCTAAATAATTTAGAGGCAAGTAGGAGGTCTTCTCTTTGTTTGACATGTCATTTTGCTTTTTTTAGCGGCTTGTCAGTGATGATTATGTCTGGGAGACAGAGTGATGAATCTGTATAGTTTGCAAAAGCTACTCAAACAGTAAACAACATTCATTGTGGAGGCTGCTGCTATGCTATTAGGGGAGGCCATATTCCACTTTGGAAAATCTGCCAAAGGCAGAAATCGTTTTATCCAAAGTAGGTGAGAAACAGTGGAAATTTTCATGGATCAGAATGAGTAGTGGTTGGATAGAGTTGAAAAGTACAGGATGTGTCGAGCAGAATTCCCAGGAAGAGAAATGATGTTTTGTATAAATGGACTTGGAGTGAGAAGAAGATCTTGAGGTTTTGTTTATCATAGGAATTTAGTGGGCTATTGGCCCTGAGGCTCTTACAAGCCTAGCCAAGAATTTAGCCCATGTTCCAACAAGTCAGCACCCTATGTCACTGTCCAGGGTCACAGGTGGAATCCCAGGAGTGCCAACACTGTGAGTTATGATCCTTTGTTTACAGAGACAGGTGCGATATCAGCTTTATTCATGGTTGTGACATTTTTCAGTTTCTTGGGTCACCTGTTTGAATGAGAGCGTAGGCAGATCTTGCCATCCTCATTCCAGAGAAATCTGGGAGTGTGTCAGCATAGGGCTGTGCCATTTGGTGTTTGTGTGGTAATGTGCAATTCCTGTTAGTCTAGCTGAGTGTGCACATGTGCATTTATGCATGTTTTGCACTATCGACTAGTTTAAGGTGCATATATTTTCTTCTACAACATTTAGTTGTCATGTATTCATTTTCTGATATTTATCCTTTTCAGGATTATGGGAGAGCCAGAGCATATCTCGGCACTTATTGGGCAAAAGGTATAAAGAACCATTTCTGAACAGGATGTCATTCTGCCACTGGAGACTCATTTGAACCTCAGTGGGCAATTTGGAGGCTTGCCAGTTTTACATCTGTGCATGTCTTTGGGATGTGGGATGAAACTGGAGTACCTAGTGAAAACCCTTGCATTTACTGCACAGAAGGCACCTTGGTTGGGAACTAGATTGAAGACCTGAGAAACAAGCCATGTGAGGCAGGAACTCTAATCATGATTTTTCTCAATAAGAATATAAATGTCTGCTGCTGTCTGTAGCTCTTTTTAACATCTTATTTATTTTATTTATTTTACATTTGTTGACCGGGCTAGTCTAGCTGGAGACATGTCCATTTTCAGTAGAGGCCCGGGGAGAAAAGCTCCAAGAATAATACAGATTTTCTTTACAAAGTTAAAAACAGGAGTTATACAGATAATAGAGATAGCAACGTGTAATCTGTTCCTTTTTTTTAAGTTACGGTTATTTTCTTACCCAGATGCATTAAATCACTCCATTTTTGTGTTGCACCTATCAATTCCACATTTTGTCAAGTACATGGTTTGTAATTTAATGTTCATTGTAGAAACACATTTGCTAGTTCTGCAGTTATTTTGTCTACTGAATTGTAGATGCTTCTGAAAATGGATCTAAATTTTTTTTTTATTTGAATGTGACCATTTACCCAGTGAAAAGTACTAGTTGCTGAAATCCTGGTCGTGTGGTAACGTAGTCCAGTTCTGTGAATGTAACTAAGTGAGAGAAAATTATTCCTGGGAATGCTGTTAATTGCTACAGAGGTGGAGACAGTTGGGTAACTTTGGCTGTTATAATGTCCCTGCCCCCCCCCCCCACCATGACTTTGTTCTTTAACTTGAATTACACAGAGTTATTCTGTCAGTTTTCATTTTCTTTACAGTAGTCTTTTGATGTATGAATTGGTTTTATGTGAAGTTTTAATCTCTGGAGCTATATGACTGATGTATAGTTTGTCTAATATGTTATGACTAACATTTTATGGTTAATTTTCATGTGCAGAGTTGAAAATTAGCTTTCTTTTTAAGTCATACTTTGTAGAGAACTGTAGCATTGAGACAAACAAAAGCTCTAATTATATGTTAGCATACAGAGTGACCATTTGGAACAGGTGTCTTGGATGAGCGTAGCAGTTGGGACCTGCTTGCCGATGTAAAAGATGGTATTGGCTGGAAAGATAGTGGCACTGGAGATGGAAATAAACTGTGTGTGTGGCGGATATACCTTTTTATTAGTAAATTTCATAGCATGATCATTTGGTGGCAAAGTTTATGATTTTACTGTCATTTTATGATGTTCATGTACTTCTAAGATGCTGGTCTTCAGAAAGAAAAATATTTGATTAAAAAATATTGCTGAAAATGCTCTCTCTTTTTTTTTTTTTTTTTTTGAATCGTTAAGTATACATTCTAAATTTTGTCTTCTGACTGAAAATCCGAAAAGCTAATTTTTTAAAAGGCTGTAGGGATGTGTGTGTAGGTAACTGGCTGTTAATGTCTCATTATTTTTAAATATTACAACTGATATTGTGTCCTCATTTTGTAAGTGACATTCTTGGTAATTGTACTTCACCATAGCAGAATTGGCTCATTATTCTATCCTTTAGGGTATTTAATTTAAGTTGTTGCACAATTTTTTTTAATAAACTATGCTAAATATGAATGTAAATAGAGGCAATTGTTTGTCAATCACAAGAGATGCAACAGCACCTTACTGTAAAATATTGCTTGTGCAGTTACACTGATTAAAATAAACTAATGTGAAACAAAATACACAAATAAGACGGTCTTTCCTGTGATTGCCTTATTCTTATCTAGTTATTTGATCCCTACTAGTTTCACGTGAGTGAGGGTTCCCAGGGTATGTGCAGGGGGATGCAGAGCTATGTACAGCATAAAGGAAGACATTGTGCTTGGGCTTCTGTTCCTTTTATAGCTACACATC
This sequence comes from Protopterus annectens, assembly GCF_019279795.1. Classification (NCBI taxonomy): domain Eukaryota; kingdom Metazoa; phylum Chordata; order Ceratodontiformes; family Protopteridae; genus Protopterus; species Protopterus annectens. Next base: position 1,055,273,323 of record NC_056737.1, on the reverse strand, counting down.
TTGTGCAATTTTTTTGCTTTCTTGAGTCCTGAAATTGTGACTGTTAAGCACATGCTAATTATAATAGAACTTATAATGGAACTATCACTGATTTTTCTTTTTATTTGACCAATCTTTTTAATTTTTACTGAGAGAAACAATTGTAACAGTTAAGAAGGTTGACGCTTTTTTTTGTTGTAGATTTATGCAGATTAATTTTGTAATTCACTAGCCCCATAACTACCAATAAAACAATGACTCCTCCTTTTCCTTGAAAGCCACAACCGATGAAAATGGAAATAAAATATCATCCTAAAACCATACCCCATGACAGTATAAATGTGGAGAAAGGACAAGACACTTTGTAAGGATGAAGATGAAATGTGCTCTGAGGAATATATCAGACTTTCCTTACCCTTAGTCATGTTAACAAAAATGCCAAAAAAGCAAGGTGCTACCTTCTTCACCAAAATGTGAAGTATACACACACACACACTTAAAATTGCAGTACTGATAATGATGCTTTGCAGAAAATGTGCTTCATTAGAAGTGGGTCGATCGTTGTGGCATGTCATCAAAATCGTCAACTAAAATTATATGCTTTCATTAGTAACGCGTGTGTTTGTGTAATGTCAGTACTTGTACACACACAAAATTTAGGAAAGATTGTTTACCTGTTAGATCGTGTGAAAGTGGAAAGTGTATACCTTTTTAGTTGACTAGAATGAATGAAATGTGAACAAAAATAAGTGCTTTAAGACGTTGTCCAGTCCTGTTCGATTCTCATCTAAAGCGTATTCTGTGTGGTGACATGCGTGAATGGGCTTACCTTCGTTGAAGGTTGTGCGTCAGGCCTGGCAAGTCGGTACGTAAAAATCTACTGCCAATCATTAGCAGACTGGAGTTCCACTCTGGCGACCCCTAACCGGGAAAAGCCGAAAGATACAACAGCAAGTTCTTGAATGTGACTTTATGCATTAACAGAACAGTCCCTTGTTTGTAAGGCAGTTTGGATTGCGATTGCTTTCCACAGAAGTGATGAACAGAGAAAATGAGAGTAGTATTATTAGATGTCCTTCAAGGATGCATCTGCAGTCATAACATATGGGTTGTCCTGCCTCAGGCAGCCCTTCGGTCGGCCGGATTCCAAAGTCTGGGTCTGGCCTCGGCTGATGTCGCACTTTCCCCAACGTCAGAGCGTCTGGGGTATAAAAGCATCAGCCGACGCCATTTTCCTCAGTCTTTCTTGCCGCGCGGTGCCCGAAGCAGAAGCTGTTCGCAAGTGCCGGTTGGTCAGATCCAGAGATTTCAGCTACCGAAAACTTCGAAAAAAGCTAAGTACCCCGTTGGGGACTCTTTCTTGCCTCAGCCGATGTCAGACAAAGTAAATAATTGTTTAACTTGTGGGAAACAAATACCTCATAAGGATTTCCATTCTAACTGCCTTCCTTGCTTAGGCCCAGACCACGACGTATCAGCCTGTTTAGCCTGTGCCTCCTTCAACCGACAAACTCTTAGACGTCGGTCGGAGTTTGCAGAGGAATTTTTTGGAGCAGCTTTTGCTTATAAAATGCCATCGGAGACTCTGACTTCGCATATGGTCAAAAAACGCAAGGAAAAGGACCAACACTCACGGCCCGCAGTTTCGGCTGAAACCACGGCTAGGCCTACCGCGAGTGTCTCTGTTTCGGCCGAAACAGAGTCCACGGCGATTCCTTCTTCCGAAACCTTACTTCCGACCACCGAGGCCCCGGCTGAGTCGGCTTCAGAACTCCCTACCGAAGCTAGTGTTCAGGAATTGTCTGACACCATACCTTTGGACATTTCTACCCCTGCACGTGGGGCAGCTAGGCCCCCAGCTTCTATGTCTTATTCTTCCATTAAGATTCATGCTTCAGCAATTTCAGCAGAATACAGTATGGATCCATCCATCTTCTCACACCCTCTTCTCAGGCAATTTCTGAGAGGGATCAAAAATGTAAAACCTCCAAGAAGACCCCCCTCTACCTGCATGGGATCTCAATTTTGTGCTGGAAAAACTGACACTACCTCCTTTTGAACCAGCAGCATCAGCGGATCTACAGTTTCTATCTTGGAAAACTGCATTCCTTCTGGCAATCACTTCAGCAAGAAGAGTATCTGAGTTACAAGCGTTAATGGCAGTGCAGCCTTTTCTTATTTTTCACCAGGATAGAGTGTCACTAAGAACCAATCCTACTTTCATGCCAAAGGTGGTATCTAGGGTATCCTTGAATCAAGCTATTCACTTGCCTACGTTCTTCCCTAACCCACAGAATAAAGGGGAAAAACTTTTGCACACCCTGGATATACACAGACAACTACGCTACTATTTGGACAGAACAAAAACTAGCAGAAAAACTGACCAACTTTTTGTAGCATATGCAACTAGGGTGCAAGGAAGAGCAATTTCCAAAACAGACAATTTCAAAATGGATAGGAAATTGCATTTGCTTTTGCTACTCCTTTCATGGAAAGACAGTTCCTGAAAATATCAGGCCTCACTCCACAAGGGCCACAGCCACCACTACAGCTTTCCTACGAGAGGTGGCTACCAAGGACATTTTAGAAGCTGCTACTTGGAGCTCCGTGCATACATTTGCCAAGCATTACAATCTACCTTTATACTCAAGATCCCCTGCAGCACTGCAGTTGCAAACCCTGCTCGGGATCTGAACTACACCATCCTTCTAATAGTACCCCCTCCCCCAGATTGGCTATGGTATTCTACCCATATGTTATGACTGCAGATGCATCCTTGAAGGACATAGTACAGTTTTGTACCTACCATAAATGTAGATGTCCGATAGGTATGCATCTGCAGTCAGGATTACCCTCCCTCCTTCCCCTCTGTGGTATTCCTAGGGGGCTTACCCCTCTTTCAGCTAGCTGGGGGAATCTATTATGGTGTATTTGTTTGTTTATACATGTATATAATTTGCAAATGTTTGGAACTTTTCAGCATTTATCCAAATTTAACCTTCCTAGAGGGCACCTGGCATCTGGGGCAAGAAAAACTGAGGAAAATGGCGTCGGCTGATGCTTTTATACCCCAGACGCTCTGACGTCGGGGAAAGTACGACATCAGCCGAGGCCAGTCCCAGACTTTGGAATCCGGCCGACCGAAGGGCTGCCTGAGGCAGGACAGCCCATATGTTATGACTGCAGATGCATACCTATCGGACATCTACATTTATGGTAGGTACAAAACTGTACTTTTGTAGTAAGAATCTTTGTGTTCAACATCTTTGTATCCTGTATAGGAAGGGTTAAAATGTGAAACTGCATTGCGTGCAAAGAAATAAGCTAAAATGAGTTGTTTTTCTTGTAAGGAATTTGCTGACCAGAAAGGAATGCACAGATGCTACTTTGGTCCAGGCACAGGCCTATCTTGGGACTGACCTCTGACCAAGGAGGAGTGCATAGATGTTACCTTGATGTAGGCACCAACTTATCTTGTGTCTGACTTTTTACCATCTAAGGCTCCACTGAGTGAATTTATAGCCTTGACTGAAATTCCTTGTCTAGTAACCAGCTGCTGAGTATGCATGAAAGAGGGTATAAAACCCATGTAAAGTGTGTAGAAATTAGACTGCCAGCAACAGAACTTTTTGTGGCAGATCTCCATGCATGTTAAATAAACTCTTTTTTGGCCTACCTTTTTTGCTGCGTGATTCTTCCAGTATATGTTAAGAGTATTAAAATCTTTTGACATTTCTGGCGCCTAAGAACGTGGGGCCACGTCTTCACGGTACGAATCCCATGAGAGGGACTGAATAACCTGTACGGGAAGGGGAGAACGAATCTCGGGCTCCCTTGAATGGAAAGACCTGCGACAAAAAGTCGTAAGTAGAGGCCAGTGACTCTTAGATTCGATCCGTGGACGGTGATTTAACGAGGGGAAGATCCGCAGTAAGGTAAGCTTTTTGTTTTTGTAAAAGTTTTTAAGGGACTAGTCATAAAGGAATTTCTTTTGTTTAAATTTTACAAAAGACCGTAGAGATCTCAGGAAAAGGAAACAGTTTTTCTTTTAAATAAGAAAATGGGAAACAGTTTTTCTTTTAAATAAGAAAATGGGAATAGGAAGCAGTTGTTGTGTTAGTAAGGGCTGCTTAAATAAAAGGACTGAGGATGAGGAATATATGTTTAAATTACATCCAAAAACTTAAAATATATGAAAAAATGGAAAAAGACTATGGGTTTAGTGGTACCTTGAATAAATCAGAATGTCAAAATCTAGTGAGAGACCTGCAGGGACACAGGAGGTAAGGTTAAAAACAAAAAGGTAGGATTTCCTCAAGCACAGAAATGGTTAGAAGAAGCTAATAAGAGACATAGGGAACAATTTTCAAATAAGGGAAGTAGTGGCTCGAGTGCAAAAGGTGCATTTTTTGTCCACAAAGAAGATGACGAAACATCTATTGTCTGTCGTAAACCAACGGCCCTACCCTTGTATTCTGATGTCACTAAAGACAGGGTTAGTCCACCCCAGTATCAAAAAAAAAGAAGCAGAAAATCAAAAAAAGGTGTCCTTCATAGTCTTACAGGAGGCAGAGAAGCAGGAAAAAATACCCTCCATAGTCTTACAAAAAACAAGCAGAGGAGACTCTGGAGCTACGTAACCATAGTATAGACAAATCAGAGTAAAAACAAAAAGAAGCTAAGGTATATACCCTGTCCACACACTCGTATCCCTTTACATGCAGATAAATATCTTGAGAAAAAGAAAAGAAAACAGGCTCAAACCTTTATGGTGAGCGCGGATAAAACACTTATGTTGATGTAAGCTCCGTCCAACAGAGGTAGAGGAAGGGAACAGGGTAGAGGCAGAGGGAGACGGAATGTAGAACATTTTGAAAATTACGAAGGCAGACAAAAGAGGGGGGAATGTTTTAAATGCAGTAAGAAGGGGCATTTCGCAAGAGATTGCCTGAATCCCGGGAAATCCACTGCTGCTCCAAATCATAGTTCAGCATGACTATATAATGGCAGCACGGACGAACCGGACCCAGATGCTGAGGTCGACTGGCAAGAGTCAGTAATACAAAATGAGAATGATTTTGAGAATGTGAATAAAGAAGGTAAAAGGGAATGTGCAGGATGGGAGAATGAAGTGACTGATTTTTCAGACGAAGGCGAATATCAGGTTATTAATTTAACAGCGCTGGCTGTAACTATGCAGCTAGAGGCACAACCGATTATCACACTTCAAGTAGAAGGGAAGGATGTAGAATGTGTGTGATTCAGGGGCCTCCAGGACCCTGCTAAAAACCTCTGCAGTGCCATCTGATGTAACTTCTGATGACTATGTATTAGTCAAGGCAGCCAATGGCGCATTTATAAAGAACCACTATCTAAACCCTTATGGTTCACGGACCCTGAAACTAACCAAACTATCAGGTTTCGAGTCATTGTCTCTAAAATTTGCCCTGTAAACTTATTAGGAAGAGATTTAATGCACGTGTTTGGCATAGTAGCTGTGCCGACTGCATCAGGGATTCTAGCCAAGCGAGTAGAAATTCAAGATGTTATGTTGCAGGTGGGGCAGGGTGATTTACACTACTGGTACAGTAATGATCTTGTCGAAACTGGACCACAAAATGTAGTAAATGAGCTAACTAATTTGGCCTTCACCTCCGCGAAGACAGGCTAACGCCACCCGGGGGAGGGCCATTCTGACTATATCTCCTAACCCCGCAGGAAGAATTAAAGTTACAATCAGTGCCAGACTCCTTATGGTCCCGCGGGCAACATGACATTGGGCTAATAAGAACAGCAGGACAGGTTAAAATAACTCCAAAATCCGACTTTAGACCTCACAAGCGCCAGTATCCGCTAAGTAAAAAGGCAGAAGAAGGCATTCTACCAGTGATCACGGCTCTATTACAAGCTGGGGTTTTAATTCCATGCACAGATTCACCGTGTAACACACCCTTGTTCCCAGTAAGGAAACCGGATGGGACCTGGAGAATGGTACAGGATCTGCAGGCTGTGAATGCTGCTGTGGTACCAAGGGCTCCTATGGTCCCAGATCCATCTGTTTTGTTAAATGATATCCTTCCCACAGATAAGTATTTTTCTGTCATTGATATCAGTAACGCATTTTTTTCCATCCCTCTACAGGAAACTAGTAGGTTTTGGTTCGCTTACGTTCATGAGCAAGCGGTACACCTACACAAGGCTGCCGCAGGGATATTGTGAAAGCCCTACAATTTTTTCGCAAGAAATGTCAACAAACCTGGCACAGTTTCAACCGGAGCATGGCTGTCATCTACTGTTATACGTGGACGACATCTTACTGGCTGCACCCACGGAGGCTGTCTGTGAGTCCGAAACTATTCGGTTATTGCATTTCTTGGCGAAAGAGGGACATAAGGTAAACAAATCTAAATTACAATTTTGTAAAGCTGAAGTACGATATCTAGGCTATACCATTTCAAATGCTGGTAGACAACTGGATAGCTGTAGAAAAGAAGCTATTTTACAGGCACCGATGCCCAGTACAAAAAAAGAAATGATGTCATTTTTAGAAATAACTAACTTTTGTCGTAGTTGGATTCCCAATTATGCAGAGGAAGTGAGTCCACTTTCAGAACTTATTTTTGCACTTCCCATGGCAGCACATGACGCTGAAATGGACAGATAAGGCAATACAGGCATTTACTAGGGTAAAGCAACTGATAGCAGGATCTGCAACACTTAGCTTCCTGACTATACAAAACCTTTTGTTCAGACAGTAGATTGTAAGCAGGGTTTTATGACATCGGTTCTTTTACAAATTTATGGGGATAAGTTGAGGCCATTCGCTTTTATTCCAGTAAACTGGACACAGTGGCACGATCATTGCCACACTGTGTACAAGCAGTAGTCGCAGCTGCACTGGCCGTGCAGGCGCCTGCAACCCTAGTTTTGCTTCATGACCTTACTTTACGGGTACCGCAGTCTGTCGCGGTAATACTTCTACAGGATAAAGTTACCTTTCTCTCCTAGCAGACACTTGTCCTGCATGACAACATTACTATCACAACCACACATGACCATTGAGCGATGCACCACTCTTAATCCAGCCACGCTGTTACCTACAGCTGATGACGGTGCCCCTCACGTATGTTTAGACTTAATACACTCTAATGTCTTACCAAGACCAGACCTTAAGGATCAGCCTTTGGCAAATTCAGATTGGACCTTGTTCGTAGATGGGTCAGCACGTAAGAATGAGGCAGGTATTACACAAGTGGGTTATGCAGTCACAACTGAGACTAAGGTACTAGAGGCAAAACCTCTCCCCAGGAATCTGTCCGCACAAGCGGCTGAATTGATTGCTTTGACCAGAGCATGTACCATTTCCAAGGATAAGGCAGTTACTATCTACACAGATAGTCAGTATGCTTTTTCCACGGTCCATGTCTTTGCACAGCAATGGAAAAATAGAGGAATGGTTACTGCCTCAGGAAAGGAAATAACCCACAAGGATTTAATCCTTAGCCTCTTACAAGCTGTCCAACTGCCACGGGGATTGGCCATCTGTAAGTGCGCAGCACACACAAATGCCAAGGATCCAGTATCACTTACAAATGCACTAGCTGACAAAACTGCAAAAAGTGTAGCCTTAACCTCTACTTTTGCACTCGACACCACACAAAAAGAACTTCACCCTACAGATAAATTTGATCTACAAACTTTACAAGTAATGCAGGAACTTAGTACAGTTCAGGAAAAACAGCGATGGGTTAAATATGGGGCTATTCAGAAGCAAGGAGTTTTTGTAGGTCCAAATGATAAGTATGTCTTGCCAACAAACCTTTTTAGGTATGCCTCATTAATGACGCATGGCCCATCTCATCTGGGCCCTGCTGCTATGTTTCAGATAATCCAGCAAATTTTCTGGACCAAGGGTTTTATAGCGTATGCTAAACAATTTTGTTGGTCGTGCCTGCTTTGTGCACGATACCATGGTGGTGGGGTGCGGATCACCCCAGCAGCTTTTCCGCTGCCTCCGTATCCAGTTCACACAATCTGTATGGATTTTATTGAACTAACTCCTGTTCAACAAAAGCGATTTGTGTTAGTCATTATTGATGCTTTTACAAAATGGGTAGAAGCTTTTCCGGTAGCACACTCAGATGCACTGTCAGTAGCCAAGGCTCTTACAAATAACATTATCTCTCATTTTGGGCTACCTACATGCATCTATTCTGATAATGGCACACATTTCGTGAACCAAGTTATTCAAAAGCTGGCCGCCGTTTTTCAGATCAAGTTAAAATATCATTGAGCCTACCACCCACAGTCAGCAGGGTTGGTTGAACGCTATACTGGCATTCTCAAAGGCAAGTTACATAAACTCATGGCCGAGACACATCAGTCTTGGATAAACTGCTTACCTCTGGCACTCCTGTCAATGCATTTATTACGCCCCGCAGTGGCAAGGTCTTTTGCCTGCGGAACGTGAGGGGGGTGAAGAGATAGCAGATTACATGAGGAAAATGCTGACAAAAACTAACACTTCTTTAACGAATTATTATTTTTCAGATCAGAAGAACAACAGGATCCTGAAAGTGGAACCAGGAAACTGAGGAACACTAATTAGTAGTAATCTTGTTTTGTATGAATATCTGACTATTGTAGCAATGCAAATACCGGAAGGATTTAGTCTTTCCCCACAAAAGCATTCCAAACTAATTTTGTTGTTAATAAGTGTGATTGGTACTTTTCTGTTTTGGCCGTTTTTATTTTCAAACGAAACTAGCCAAGTGAAGAGAGATGAAAATACAGCTTGGCATCCACCCTTTAATACGTACCAAGCTATTAAATATGCATATGCTTTGTCTTTTAATGTTTCAAATTGTTGGATATGCACAGCTATCCCTACTGTACATGGTGGCCTGATGTTAGGTACAGTCCCTTTGGGGGCAAATGATACATGGACTAATTTACTGTTTGAAACTTCAAACGTAGCCTTAAAGGACAAAATAGCACTACCCCTCATGGGTCGTCAGAATGGAACTGTATGTTTCCAGAGATCTGGAAAAATTAAGGTTGGATGGAGTCAATGTAATATAACCATAATTCATAACTGTACATTAGATGGGCACTGTGCAACAAGTTTCAAGCCTATAAGAGTGCTTATTAATAGTACAGGGCTTATTAATGTCACAAGTTTTGTTGAAAAAAATGTTATCTGTGTATGATCCTTTGTTTAAAGGGATACAAGACAAAGGAAATCATTCTATTCCAGTAAATATCACTCTTAAAGTGAATGACTGTTATTTTGTCTGTGGTAAAAAAAGCATACAAATGGTTACCAAGGAATTGGTCAGGCAGTTTGTTTTTTGGGTTATTTGGCACCAGCTATAAGACATTCATTTACTCTTCCCCAAGGTAAAATACGAAATGTACGTGCTGTGAATAAACCTGTTAATCCCGTAGGTAACATTGATGCATCCTGAATCTATCATCACGATTTGGCCCACAGTAGCAGCAAGGGACTGTCACACATGGACTTGGGCGATGATGTCATTTCTTGGGCTGGTATTTTTCCAGCTTATGGGACAGTAAAATCTATTTGGGAGCTCAGAAAACTGTCAAAACTGTTAGAAACTCTGAGCAATGCAACTTTTTCTGTGCTAGGATTGGTGACGGATGAGTTAACTGCAATAAGGACTGTAGTGTTGCAGAATCGTATGGCGCGAACTCACCCTAGCGGCGAAAGGAGGTACTTGCAAGTGTTGTCCGTTCATTACAGACAACTGATATGACATTAACAGTCATCTGGAGATCCTACAGCAAGTTTCTGAACTTACAAAACCAGGACAGAATCCATTGACTGACTTTTTCCAAAATTGGTTTGGGAATTGAGGAACAGTGCGTATGAATGTCTTAATTGCTGTATGTATTGGTGCCATTATATTCCTACTGTTGGGTTGTTGCTGCATTCCTTGCATCCAAATGATAATATCAAGTGTATTGTCTGCCAATGCAACTAAAGCTTATTATTCTGAATATACAGGAAATGAACTGTGTTAAAACCTGTATGAATAAAATGTATTACTGGGGATACAAAGTGTTGTGAGGGGAAATGTAGTAAGAATCTTTGTGTTCAACATCTTTGTATCCTGTATAGGAAGGGTTAAAATGTGAAACTGCATTGCGTGCAAAGAAATAAGCTAAAATGAGTTGTTTTTCTTGTAAGGAATTTGCTGACCAGAAAGGAATGCACAGATGCTACTTTGGTCCAGGCACAGGCCTATCTTGGGACTGACCTCTGACCAAGGAGGAGTGCATAGATGTTACCTTGATGTAGGCACCAACTTATCTTGTGTCTGACTTTTTTACCATCTAAGGCTCCACTGAGTGAATTTATAGCCTTGACTGAAATTCCTTGTCTAGTAACCAGCTGCTGAGTATGCATGAAAGAGGGTATAAAAACCCATGTAAAGTGTGTAGAAATTAGACTGCCAGCAACAGAACTTTTTGTGGCAGATCTCCATGCATGTTAAATAAACTCTTTTTTGGCCTACCTTTTTTGCTGCGTGATTCTTCCAGTATATGTTAAGAGTATTAAAAATCTTTTGACAACTTTCAAGCCGATATTACACATTTTTGTTGCTTCTGCAGGATTTCACAAACCGTTCTAAGGATGTCACTATAAGAAGGAGCAATTTTCATTGGCATGCTCTTATTTTTTAATCGATGAGACGATCTTGGGAGGCAGATAAGCAAATGGTAGCATTTTGATAATGTTGATTTCGTCATGAAGAAACGTAACTGATAGTTTAGCGGAAGTCGTAGGGAAGGTTGAGAAGGAGATGTCATTCACCAGCACCAACAGTGAAGCCGAAATGTGTACAGGACACCGTGGCGCCAGAAGTGAGAACGGAGTTAATTTAAAAAAAAAAAGTGCCTGTAAACTTGTGCTTTCTCCATGGAATAAAAGATGCTGAAGAAGTTGCATTTCATAACACTCTTGTTATTGCTAACAGCATTTTTAACTGGGTCATGTTTTAGAGAGTGCACAAAACTCTATCAACAATTTATGACTGTGGAATTGAGTTGAGAGCCTTCCAGTGGGACAGTGTGTGCGTCTCCAGTGTTTTATGCTGCCTTTTATGTAAGTTAACAAAAATGAAGAGGTAAAAAGGGCAGGTAATTCTGGAAGCTGGAGAACAGATGGGGAGACATAAAATGATCCTTGTTGGGGATGGGGATACATAAAATGATCCTTGTTGGGGATGTGGTCACATGCATTTTGGCCATTTATTGTGGTGCTAATGAATCTTTGAGACTACTAATGGAAATAACAATAGATCCAGCTTATGGAAGAGGAGACAAACTAATAGCAGCACTGGGCACGAGAGTGTCCAGTTTGAGAAATCCTGCTCCTGGAAGTCCCCAAGTCTGGCAATTGTGAAAAGCTTGTAAAAAGGAGTTATTGCAGTGATGATGTTCCATTTAGGAATATACATTGCTTGGGGCAAATAAGGCTGCATTTCAATTAATTGTTTAGCAGGTGTCTGTTTTGTGAAGTTCTTCAGAGAAGGAAGTACTGGTGTTGCATATTTGTGTCAACAGTTGTGTTACCCAGGAGCCTTTGAAAGAGTAGGACAAGACAACTAATGGATAACCTCAAAGGACTATGTGGTCTTGGATTATTTTTGTGAGTAACATCTTTGTTGAGAACATTGCATGTTTGATCTGATGTAGGAGAGGTGGAAGGGGTGAAGTACACGGCACAGTGGGGGTTGTGATCAATGTATGAACAGAGAAAGCGGTGGGGTTTGAATTCTTATCTGAATGCAACTGTGGTGCTAACTACTCTGTCAGTATAGTTACACCCCCCTACCCCAAAGCAGGATTTTTGGAAAGCTGCCCATCTGGATATTTGTGATGGACTGGGAGTTCATCTGTAGGCAGAGGTTATACTGTTCAAACCTTCTAAGGAATGTGGGGATAGAACTTCTGGTCAAAGAGAGGTAAGGTAGTTCATCTGAGGCATTTCATTTTTAGTTTGCCTGTCTGTATGTGACCTATGTTGAAGGGTGCTGGCTGACATTGGTAATAGCCAGTAGTTTGTTTGTGGCCTATGTGAACTTTTAAGGTAGGATAAAAATGAGGTCCTGCAGAAATAAAAATTGAAGTTTATACTTAAAGATGTAATCTTTTATTAGACCAATCAATGAAGGAAGAGACGGCTTACGTTTGTTCCGTTTTGGTCATTTTCCAAATTTTTCCATGTGTTGAGCTTGCTGGTGTAAACTTAATTTCAAACTGTACATCACTAAATAATCGTTTTAAGCGATGCATTTGAGTATGTGTTGCCTGTGTAGGAAGATGATAGCACACAGTGAAGGTAACTGTTATGCTATGATCTTTGTATTTCTTGTTTTTAATGTGTTGCATTTGCAAGTGGGCCACAAATTCCAGTGCACTTAAAACCAATTTGCCAAGCATTTAAATAAATTGAAAACTTTGTATGTGATCAGTAAAATGCTTGTATGCTGGGGTATGCACAGGATTATTTGCAGTCTTTGCCAGTCTTCTCATTTTCCTTTCAAAATGACGGCCCAAGTTAATACTGATTTGATTTCAGAATTCATTTTGACAGATTGTTGGTAAGTGGTAAAAGTGAAGAAATGGGTGTTGTGGGGTAGATGGATAGAACTGGATTGCTAGTGAGCAAGAGAAGCGTGCTGTCCTTCACCTTGGAGTATGAAAATGAAGTAGGCAGTTAATTAGCCCCAAGCTAGATGGACAGTAATCCGTAGATGAGCAAGGGATCAAGGGAAAGAGCTGTCCATTTGTGTTGACTTTGTTTATTCTTTGAGGAAGAGAAAGAGAGAGAGAGAGCGGCAACACCAATTAATCACCATCAGCCCAAATTCATTGTGCAGCAGCTGTGGGGTTGCGGCAAGCAGGACAGACAGTCTGAGGGTACTGTGCTGCATTTTTTAATGTAAAATATGTAAATATGCAATTCCACACACTGCAGCATAAAGACAGGGCATGATCTGCAGAGGGGAGTTGATGTATTTCTGAATGCAGGTAGTGATGAGTTTTGAATTCCTCACTAGGTGTATCTGCAGTGATAATGTAGCATGGATCAATATGACTGTTAAGCCTCAAATCAAGATTTCTGTTGTAGCTGCCTGTCAGGATGATGGGAAGAATCAGTACTTTACAGCATACATTTGCCTAGGGTCATTGTGCAAGCACATTATCTGACCCTCCATCTATACATCCTATGACAGCATGCTGCCACATGTAGGACCACAAGGCTCTAATGTTTGCTTGCATTCTAAATCTTGTTTGAAATCTGGTAATGCTGCAACAGTGATTTTTGGGGTCAATTGTTAAATATTTTTTGTGGTGTCTGCATAATGTTCTCGAGGGACACAGATTTCTGTTTTGAAGACTTGCATAATGTTTCAGGAGAGGTTGTGGGAACTGTGCTGGGTAGGTAACCTTTTCACAGCTTTTTTATTTGCTAAACTACATTATCAGGCTTGTTAGTTCATTTATAACTTTGATGCAACAGAAAATGCATCATTGAAAGAAGTTGGTTTCAGAACAAAGATCGTACAAGTGAAAAGCCTTGTATACAGGAGATGCAGAGTAATGCAAAGACAATTTGTGATTTTTGGCTTTGATGTATGAAACCTTTAAAGGATCAGTACTGAACAATATAAGCATTATTGAACAAAAACATAAGGACAGCAGCTTAATTGGATATAATAAACAATTTGCTGAAATGTAATCTGTCTATGTAAAATGTTCAAACAAGAGAAAAAAACATGGTGGTAAAGAAAAATGTTTCTACCAGGGGAATTGTTGAAGGTGGGTTGCCAGAGAACAAAGGGTATCCAGCAGGGATGGTAGAGGAAGGCACGTGTCTGCACAGTGACAGGACAACAGGCAGGCCGTTGCTGGGGAACAGGAAGGATCATTATGCACCGAAGCAAGTGCCCCAAACTGTTAGATCTCCAAGAATCAATCACCTGCCATGTGTGTCCGTGTTCTGACAGCTAATCGTATAAGCATCTCATCCTATGCAGTCCAGCAGGAGCTGCTTCACTACTTTTAGCATGCTGCTTTGCCTAGTAAATCCATTATTACTGTGTACCGTTTGTTTATTTTTTTAATTGGGAAGCCAGAAGGCTTTAGCCCATGTTTTAGGCCTGCTGGGAAAAACTGACAAAATCGTAAAAGACATCAGTAATTTTAACATGGTAATTGTCTAATTGGGATAAAAAAAAAAGTGACAACTTGTCAACATCAGCAGCACTTATAAAACTAGTGAAGAGATGTCAATGTATAGTTGGAAGTTTCATTGCAAAGACACAATATGTGTTGAGAACAAAGCGTAATCCAGCAGTATATTTTTTTCTAAGTTAACATTGTGTTCTTATGCAAGAATATGAGCAATGAATAGACATGAACTGCAGCTCCTAACCATTAAAAAGGATTCTTGGAAGGAATAAATCACTGTTATAGGGAGTAGAAATTAAGCCTAGGATTGAGAAGAGAGGGAATCTGTAACCTGGAAAAAAAGCTACCGGAATTAAAAGGAAGAGATTTGTGTACGAGATTGAGGTTTGTTCTGCCTTTTGCAAGTTCAGAATTGGGAATAGATGGCTTAAAGCCGTAGAAAATTGCGGAAAGTTTAAGGTAGCAATCAGGCAATGTATGGTGAAGTTAGTGTCGTTAGACTGGTTAAGTTGTTGGCCAGTCGTGTGTTGATCTTTTTGAGCTTCAATAGACAAATCCTGGCCTAAATAATTGTCGGGAGCAGCTCAGAGTACGCGGCGCTCTGACTAAACTAAGCTAGCGCTGCATGACGTGTACGTATGTAATGAACTAAAGTAACAGCTTTTTATTACACATGCTGTAACTATGGTTTGCCACAGAACCACATAACTAGAGCAGATTACATTTGTCCCTAGGAAAGTAGAAGAGGCAGATAGATGCACACTAAACAGGCAGACAGGAATATGACAAAGTTGTGAAATTTTATACAGTATATCTATGTTTAGCTTTCCGTCTTCCCAGAATATGACCTTTTCTTGGCTACATGAACTTTTCCTTATTTATTAGTTTAACTGTTAAGCCACCCCCCCCACATCATTTGTTACTTGAACTTCATTGGGGAGTAGGACATCTGAAGAAGCACAGTTAAACCTGTACAAGCACACACCTGCGGTGTATAACAGTTCACGTGTGACTTCATTTCCCCGAGTCTTCATCAGTCCTTTTGTGGGTGACCATTGGAGCTTTACTTTTGTATGTGTGATGTTAATTAATCCCAACAAATGTGATAATAAGTGACATTATTCATATTCAGTCATAGGTGTTCACTGCGGTGAAAAGAATATTTGAGACGGTCTGTCATTCTGCTGTTACATTTTTTTTCTTACATCTACTCTACTTTATGTATATAGGTTTTAATATGTCTTGGGATCAGCTGTTCACCTGTTTTAAATTAAAGGTTTTATAGCGAGCAGGGCAGTAGATCACATTTATCTGTTAGCGTGCATATTTTACTTATTTCCTTCTTCACCCCCCCCCTCTGTCATTCACTGTTCAGTCTGGCCCCCTCCCCCAGTGTCCCTCAGGAGCCTGGTCCATTACTTGCACTGTCCGTTTGAATTACATTGATTGTAATTGCCTGTAGCACTTCTTGGAGCCATGACTGAGCAGTCTCGACTGTGAGAATATCGCTCAAGGTGATTTTGGCTGTGCCGATTTCCTTTTGATTGCCTTTTTACATTGACTCCTTAGGTGAAAACCATCTCCGGTTATCTGCCAATTTATAAAGGCAAACATGGCCAGCACACTAGCTAAACCGAATATACCAAGATGTCTGGTGCCAAGGATCATGTGGTAGCATTATATTTTCTTCATATGTACTGCCTATCAAATGCAGGATATGATCAGCTTTTGTTGTCTGGCTGAAAACACTGTTCTTTTATCTGGCTTTGTATAAAATAAAAAAAAATGCTACATTAGTATTTGGTTATAAAGTAGGAACAGTGACAAATGGCCAGAGTAATACATTACCCCCCATTTAAGGTAGTCATAACAGAAAAAAGGCAGCCTTTGGGGAAAAAAAATGAAAGATTCAGTAAATGAAAAGCAAAGCAATTTTGACCCAGTATGTGTGGTTGCAGGTTATAAGCAGGGTCCGGTAACATCTGGCAAATGTCAAAGTAATCTGTGTAGTGAGTCACAGCATCAGTTTGTGTAGTTTCATTGTACTTATTTCATGCACTACTTATAATCTCTTGAGATCATCGGTTTATACACAAATAAACCAATCTTTTCTGAAGTAAAACAAAAAAATGTATATGTACTCACACAGTACACACAAGTTTGTCTATATGTGTGTGTGTGTGTGTGTGTGTGTGTGTGTGTGTGTGTGTGTGTGTGCGTGCGTGCGTGCGCTCGTAAATATACACAGCATGGTATGGTATGGTAAAAACTCTGCTATACTAGTTTGTTTAGTGTACATTTTGCTATGGTTTAAATGAAACTATTAAATGTTTAAATATGTGAACATTGTTCTATGTTAATATTATTTCTTGTAAGTGATCTTTGTTCTATGTACTCTTTGTAATGCATAGCTGTTTAACTTGTTACATTTTCTATATTGGGCTGCATGTCTTCCAGCCTGGGTCTGGGGTCTTGACTGAAAATTGTTCTCACAGCGAGCTCACTTGAGTGATAATAAAATGAATGAATGGTGTGTGTGCATGTATTATTTAAAACAAAATACTACCTCGGAGAAATGTATTTTTCTGTAACCAGCTAACCTTTCAGACATGGAATGATCTTTATCACTGTAGTTTTACAGTAGCATGGCCTATTTGATATGATTCATCTTTCTGTATTTGCAGGAGAATTGTATCATTCCAGAAAACCACCTTTTTTATTGGTAGTGCTTTTAGAATGATTTTTGTAGTACATAAAGTTGATTATAGGGGCAGGGTGAACTATAAGCCCCAAAAGCTTAGTTTGAATTTTTCATTTTCTATTTCTACCCAGCTGTTTCAGACACCAGAAAACCTTCTGATTGTGGGGATGCTAGTTAATCTTGTACATTATTATTGAACTGCATCTTTTTTTTTTTTGCTTCTGTCACCATGTGATTCTGTAGGTCCAACTCCCCATACAATCCTGTTGATCCCCCTTCCTCTGTTATCATCTTTTCAAGGTTACAGGATTTTAAGTGTGGTGTGAGTTTAGGTCCCCCCCCCCCCAACTAGTCTCTCCTTGTGAAGTAAAAATGCCTTATTTTTCAAACAAAAATATGGGGAAGATAACCAGCTTGAGAAGGAAATTTAAACTGGGCCTCATTTCTAGACTGAAGAAAAATAACATTCTCTTTGATTGTGGCTTCAGCTAAGGAGATTCATACATCACCATTAGTGGTGAATAAAGATGACGTCAAGGTGAAAAAAGTATTTTGAACTTGTTACCAAGTGAGTACAAGAATGTATCTTTAACGATCAAGTGCAAAGCTATTTATCGCACTGTTTTTTTCCCCCACGGTAATCTTGCCATGTAAAATGGGCTTTCTGATTCTTCTAGAACAGATGTGTCCAACCTGCGGCCCTCAGAGCTCTTCCATGCTGCCCCCAATCTCTAACTGCAACATCAATATACGCATGCCCCAAAACACTTTTTGTTTTGTGTTTTTCATGCCCGTGACCTACAACTCTCTTGGTGTGTGCATCCACCAAAGCACCATTCTAGTTTTGATTTTTTTTGCGCCAAAGAAGGATCTGTGTTCCCGCCGTTATTTCGTGTGTGTGTGTGTGTGTGTGTGTGTGTGTGTGTGTGTGTGTGTGTGTGTGTGTGTGCTCGCTTAAGAGGGACTAGTGTATGGATTTGCCATCACTGCCTTTGAAAGGGACAGCACTTACCTGTGTTTAAGTATGGAGTGAGTACATGCATGAAAGCAGAATGTTTGTGTATGTTAAAGTATAAGAAGATTGTGTGTGTGATGTGTGCATGACAGAGAGAGACACATGCACAAAGAGGCCAATGATCAATCTACTTACTGAACACACATAAGTTGGCTCACAAATATATTGTACATTAAAAGTACACTTTCATTAAATTGTGACTTTCCTGACAGAGAGGGTGTTGTATTGAATATGAAATCATACCTCTCAACTGTATGGATTTTTGCTTCATCTTCCAATTTATATCTTTTGCTTAGGAAATAAAAGTCGTCATCCAAGGTAATGCAGTTCCAGGGAGTAAGAATGAGACAGCAGCCTAGGGTTAATGGGTCAGTACTGGATTGACTTTGTGGGACTGTAGCATATAAAGTTGAATTGTTTTTTCTGACAAACAAAAAAGCACCCAGTACTGTTTTGTAATTGGTGGGTTCTAAGCAGTGGCAGATTGGACAACAATAAGTATAGCTGTGGTGGATCATCAATACTGGCAAATCAGGTGGGCACAATGTCATTTTTTAAATGTTGTGGGTTTTATTGTGTATGTGTGTGTTTGTGTGTTGGGAGGGCTGCAACAGTAGATGATTATTAAAGACTGAGACTTGCGGACTGTGGAGAATGTTTCTTTGTTTCAAAACCTGATACTTGGGTACTAGGCATGCCAAAAGTAGATTTTTTTAAGACCTAGCTTCTTGCCATTTGTAGTGCATGGATATTTATATTTAATAGACAATGCTAGCAGTATGAGTGTGGTCCTGTAGGGATCTGGATAATGCCAAGTCTACCACTGCCAATGTCTTGTAAAATGACCTGGAAATGGATATTGGGATGTTACTGAAAAAATATAGTAAGTGGGCTTAGAAATATAGTTTAATTAAACAAAGTGCACTTAAAATTTGCAGGCCATAATTTAATTTATTTCTGTTAGTCCAGATCCTGGTAGATTGTATCCCATTAGACTTAATTAGGGAGAGCTGTCATTAAATAAGCAGCCCTAGTTTCAGTGAAAGCTCTGTGGTTGTTTGCAGGTAGGAAGTTGCAGGATGTGGATACAATGTGTTTTATTTATTATTTTTAATTCATTTGTCATTTCAAAGCATGGTTTTCTTTGTTGCAAAAGAAGGCAGGATTGAATGAGCCATATAATGCTTAACTGACGATGATGGGATAGAAAGATTATAAGTGATGTATAATGTTTGCAGATGCAGTTGTTTCAGTGGTGTCTGTGATGCCTAACTATTTTTGGGCCTGTGTCCCACTTTTATTTGTCTCTTTCTCCAGATTTCTTGCTCTACGGTTGAGAGGTTTGGTTCCACACTAAATCAGAAGGTTGTATTTGCCTTGGAAGACATTTCAGCATAATTACGAGAAACGGAGCCTTTTTAATATCTTTGCTTATTTCCAATATAAACTGCCATATAACCTTGCAAATAACCTTCTTATTAAGCTACTTTAATTCTTTTGGAATTGACAGGTATACTTCATTGGTTCGGACGTTAGCATAGAGTGCTAATGTGACAGCTCAGTAAACTGTCAGTCTGTGAATAACTTCTGCACAAATTAAAATGTCTGAATCTCAAATGGCTTTAGACTGGAGGGAAGTTATAGGTTTACTCCAGTATGTAGTATGATCTTGTATGTAGTATGATCATAAGAGAGTTTATGGATTTCTTATTGATTTACTTTTTGCTGAGCAGTTGTTTGCTAATTTATTGATGGTCCTTTTGGTGGTGGGAATTGGATGGATGAGTCCATCTCTAGTATGATTTTTTTTCAGATATTTTTACTTCCAGACAATTTCATTCAGAGAGTGTGTGTCATGTGAT
Organism: Protopterus annectens; assembly: GCF_019279795.1. Lineage (NCBI taxonomy): Eukaryota > Metazoa > Chordata > Ceratodontiformes > Protopteridae > Protopterus > Protopterus annectens. The sequence goes on along the minus strand of NC_056737.1, from coordinate 1,055,253,543 downwards.
TACTGAGGTTGCCTATTTTAGAAGCAGGGGCCCCTTTTGTGTGTGTGTGTGTGTGTGTGTGTGTGTGTGTGTGTGTGTGTGTGTGTGTGTGTGTGTGTGTGTGTGTGTGTGTGTAAGAGAGAGAGATGTAATATGTGTACTGAATATATTTTTGCAAATGGAATTCTTAGTTAAACAGGTCCCTCTTCTTGGGCAAGTAGACTTGAGTAACCAATATTAGATCTTAGCCATCCAGCTAGGAAAGTTTGCTATGTGGATGTTCCATCCTGTTTGTTGAAGGCTATGCTACTTACTCAAGGAGTACATTTATGGTTATCCATCCAGCTGTCGTGTTGTTGAACTACATTGTCTGATAATGAGAGGAGCTTTTTATAGAAGTTGAAGTTTTTGTATCAAGAACCTGGCCAATACAGAGTGGCTTGTTTATGTTGCAGTGAAGGTTGTGGTCTTTGTAGTGAGCATTTTAAGTAAACCAGTATTTCTGAGGTGGAGGAAGTCTCTTAAGGCAGGATCTTTCTTAGCCTGGAAAGCAAGTCAGTGATAAAATTTATAGGGGCCAGTGAGAGAGAGAGGAAAGCAAGAAGCTTTTTAGTCTGTTTGGATAACCAAGTAAACTTAGTCCTTTGACTTTTTTGTCAGAAATGGTTGTAGTCTTTCTTTTGGCAGGGTATTTTGCTGAGGCACATGCCAAAAGGGGCTTTGCACTCAGTAATGGCTCTTATAAAGGAAGAATACAGGGATGTTATGACCACCTTGTCGCTGGATGAGATACCCTTACTAATGAGATGGGCCATGTAAAAAGCTTTCTGTACAACGGAGACATGGTGGTCAAAAGTCAGGTTTCTATAAACCTCTGTGCCCAAGCACCTCATGACTGACTGTGTGCTTACGACATTGTTATTAATGTGATAATTTCTGGGGACATCACTCTCCCCAAAGGGGATGATGATGCATTTTTAGCATTTAGCTTGAGGCCATGTATCTGGCACCAGTCATTTTTTGGGTGAGACCAAGCTGATTCAGAATTGTTTTATTAAGTTAGCAATGTGAATTCTTTACTTTATTGCAAATTTGTTGGCTTATTTTTGTGGATTATAGTATTGTAGGGCTGCTTATGTTGCCATTTTACGTAGTTGGACTGCTGGAGTGGTTTTCCCACTGAGAAATGCTAGTGCTGTAGTGAATATTTGTTTATATATATATATATATATATATATATATATATATATATATTTATTAACTAAGATGTTAGAGTTAACTGTTGGATTAGAGAATTAGAATTTTAAGGCAAATTGGCATTTATTACATTTATTCGTTGTTTGAATGCACCTACAGTACAGCCAGGAGGTCGACTTTGGTCACCCGTGGCAGCGAAAGAATTAACTATATGATATATTTTATATGCAGCCCCAAGACAATTTCTGTTCGCTCAATGCGGCCCCAGCAAGCCAAAAGGTTGGACACCCCTGTTCTAGAACCATTCTAAAAGCAAAACTAAAAGACATTAACTTCAATTTCTTTGCTGGAACTGTATTAAATTTATTAAACTTTTTTGTATTTCCTGTATGCTGAGCCAGAATTGGATTTTAGTCAAATGGGGCCCTAAGTAGGAATGCTCAGTGCCTCCTGCTTCCTTATCCCCAGTGTCCCATTACTACTCCCCAGTTATAAAACACTGTTCAGACCAGTCAGTGTGTGTACGATTTTCTTCTTTACTTCTGCAGTGATCATAGATATTTGGATTTAATTTAAACCTTTTTTTTTAATTTTTATAGCACAAACAGTGATGGCTGTTTGCTAAACAAAACAATACAGCCTCCTAATGAAAACAGATTTGGCATGAGCAACCCGTAAACTTCTCTGTCCTTGAAACCGACATTCATTGAAACTGCATTGAAACCCACATTTATAGAAAATGCATTTGGCCAGTGGCAGATTGTGTACCTTTTGGCTGTTTTTCAAACCATGGGCCCCTTGCACACATATTTAGGACCATGCAAAAATGCATGGGCTCTTTGATGTAACTTTCTGATTGTATTAAGCTATGTTCTGTGTAATACAGCACCACTTGTTAGAGTAAGTTTTAAAGTTGTAGTTTGGACATTTTTTTCTAATAAGTAGTTAAACAAAACATATGAAACAGTAATGACAAGACTACCCATTTCAGAACATTTCAGCCATAAAGGGCCACTGAAACTGCTGTCATTAATCTACCAAAAGCAGTCCAATCTGCACAATCTCTGCAGAAGTAAGTCATCTGAATGATTCCATATGAGAGATCGTTAATTAATGAAGAGGTTGCTACTGGCAAATAACTTTGTAGATGCAAATTCCGTGCCTACTGCCCTTGAATAAAAAAAATGCCTATGTTCCTTTAAAAAAAATAGTGCTGGTGATATACAATAGAGAACTGCTTGCAAACTGACACCAGGTTCATAGTTGGTAGACATCTCATCCAAAGGAAGGTGCACTCAGGAAGGCAGCTCTCCTCTCCACCACCCCCCAGTGCTGCACAGTAGTGTCAGCAGGTGGTCTGCCTGGTGTGAGAATGGAGCCCACAGCCTTCTACACCAAAAGAAAGTATGCTAATTGTCATACCACTGTCACTGAACAACACAACTATGAAATTCTGACTGCCATTGAAGGATGTAATTCTCGGGGATTTAAATAAATAAAGGAGGCCTGACAGCTGGTGTGGAGGGTTAAAGTACTGAACTGCCGACTATCCAGGCTTATTGTTTGATTCTGAGCAGTCGGTAAACTAGACAGCCCCCCGAACTGGGACATTTTACATAGATACACACAAATACCCCTTTGTTTCTTGGGCTCTTGGCCCCATTGTTTGCTGGATAGCCAACTCTCCAGTGCTGTTGTACTTAGTGTTTTGGTAGCTTTACTCTGACTTCAGTCCTGGTCTGCTATCAAGTCTCCCACTCACGCAGTGATGTCCTCGGCTTTGTTGTTAGATGTAACATTATCCTAGCTCTGAGGTTCCTGGGGCTTGTAGTTCTCTAAAAGTTTCCCTCGAGATCCTAAAACCCTCCAAGTTTTTATGGATCTCTTTGGTACAGGCTGTTTGTTTTATTTTTTGTCACCCCCCCCCCTCCCCCAGCCAGCATGAGCCCAAGGCACTGCCTTGGTCATGTAGTGGTGGATCTGACTCTGTGCTGAGCAAGTGTCAAGTACTTGCTGATACTGAGTGATGTCGTCCAGCATTTTGGTAATGCAAAAGGGGGATGAACTAGTAGTCTACAGCAGAGTTCAACTTGCCAAGTGACACAGACTGTATTTATTGCTCGCTCACTCAGTCACTCGCACTCAGTTAAGCAGTCAAACAGTAAAGCTGTAAATAAATGCATTATCTTCTAATAAGGGACAAAAAAGTAATAGAACAGAGTAAGTTCGAAGTTAAATGTGTAGTGCTTTGGCATGCAGCATAGTAACACAGATATAACATTAGTAAATGGTTATCTAACACAGGATAATCGCTTATAAGAAGAAAATTTAGGGGTATGTGAATCACAGCAGTAACCTCTTACAGTTAAAGTATGCGTGTGTTATATGTTGATTGGTGAAGTGTTCAAATGAAAATTATTCATTGAACTGAACAGGCTTCTTTCAAGGCAAAAGCTTCAAGTTTTGCTGAGGTTGCATAAATTCCCCAAGAAAGGATTTTGGATGAGACTTCCATCTGGGAAATAGTTTTGAAGAAGGCCCACCCTTTTCAAAGCAAAACAACTTCCTTTGACAAATTTTCAAATGTTTCCATTTTATCAAAATATGTTGGCACATTTCTCTCCTAAATGTTTCCCTGTTAATGTTAGATTTTATTCCAGTGGGTCTGGTTTCATGGAAAGAGACAAAAAATGTGCATCTATTACATATCCTCTGTTTATATGCATATGCTGTTTTTTTTTCTGGTCTGAAGTGACTGGTCATTGACTCACTTTGTTGTTAACAATGTCCTTTGTTTTACTTTCTTCTTAGTTTTGTATTTTCTGCTTTCGTGAATGATTTAATATCCTTGCTAAACACAGCTGCACTCAATGGTGGCATCACAATGTGTGTGCAGTTTAATAGAATTTTATTAATTTAACATTCGGCAACCAGGTAAGCGGCCTGATCCTATGTGAACCATTTTAAAGCTATGAGGCAAGTTGCAGGGAAACCAGCAGTAGTTCAAGTTAAAGATGACCCCATATGCAACAAAGTTACATATACAGCTGGCACCAGCAATAATGCCCTTTTAGCCTGCTAATGTTCCAAAACAGGCATTCCCATAATAATTATCCAAGTTGTTTTAAAAAATATCTAAAGTAGTGCCTCCTTTTAACATAATGCATGAAATAGACTACCAAATCAGCTACTGTCTCAGAGAACCAATTTTTACATCTTTTCTTTCCTATGTAATCTACATAGGTTGTCTGATTCTCTGCTTCTTTTTGCTAACCCTCAACATTCTCAGAAGTAGTTGTCTGTAAATACTTTATATACCTGAATAAGGCCTCCTCTTAAATGTCTGTATGAGACACTGTACAAGTTGAAGTGTTTTTATATTTCATAATGACTTAAGTTTTCACATCCATGGTTGCTCTCGGTATATTTCTGCTATGCTCTCTTCAGTTTACTCATGCTTGTTTTCTTATAAGGTTTCTCTGTTATTCCATTCTCTAGAATGGATGTAATGTAACCATTTCAGATGTCCTTGACTTTATAAATCTTTTTATACAAGCATTTTATAACCATCATTAAACAATTGGTTGATATGATTAGAAAAATTCAAATCTGGATCTACCCAGGTCCTTAAATTTTAATATGCAATTTCAATCACCATGTGGCAGATTAAACACCTTTCAATCCAGCTCTCCCCAATCTCAAACACTCCGCTTTTATCAGCATATTATTTTCCCAGAGGTAAATTTAATAGTTCTTTTGCAGACATGCCTTATCTGTAATTGGTGTAATCAGTGTACCCATTTTCAAATTATCTGCATACAGACTGTAAAACATACATCAGATAAAGATAGATCTGAAAGATACAACCTAATCAAGGAAGAGCTTTGGAGAGATCCCTGGGGCATGCCCTGACTGTTGCCTAGAATTTTATCCACCTTGACTAACCTAGAATTTTACCTGTACAAGTGCTGTATATGATCCTTGCCAAGCCCTGTTTGCAAGTCATGCAGTCATGCAGTTATCCATTTTATCAAAATTGCAGTAGTATCTGGTTCTAATTTATTGATGCGCGTTTTGTGTACAACTTTACCAGGGACTAAAGTCTATAGAAATGACTTCACAGCTCAAATTTTTAATTTATAGTTGTAAGTTTATTATTATAGAACATAATGCTGCAGGTGGTTATAAATCTATTTTAACATGTGTATGCTGATGTATGGTTTCAAGTTCCAACCAAACTTAACAAATTGTCAAAGTACAAAAATGCTGACGGACTGCAGGAATCTCACTAGATTGGGAAAGAAGGCATCTCCAATTGCTTTAGGAAAACATTGTTGAAAATGTTATGCATTTTATAAGTTAACATTCAAGAAAGTAAACAAAAAAGTTGAATATTGAGTGGCCCATCATTGTTTTTGGTAGTTAGAAGAATTTGCGAGCATACAAAATGGACACTGAAATGTCTGAAGGGCTGAATGCTTTAGCCAACAACATGGTTGTGATTGGTGATTAAAAGGATGCCAAAAGTCCCAAAAGGTTTGCTTTTGGTGTGACTCTCTAGATCCCTCATTTCATAGCTCTAAAAAAAATCACAGCCACATTGAGCTATTACATGCAGAGGTTAGCACATGAGGAAAGCGAAAAGGCTGGGAAGGTGTGTGCACAGACCAATGCCATTTTGTCTTTGTAGCCAAAGTAAGATGCAATGAAGGAACAGTTTTGTGGACTTCTAGGAAGGTTTGAAACAACCATCTGTAAGCTGGCTGACTTAGAGGATAGGGCTGGGAGAAAAAAAGAAACTTGAGTGATTTGGGCTCCTTCATGTGAAAGTTTGGATTGTATTGCATATATAAAGGGGAAATATTTTGGTTGAACTGTTCTAGTGAAAAGTATAGGAACTGAGAAAGCAACACTAACTGTATGCAAAACACCAACTAACTGCATCAGAAGAAGGTTTTACCATGGGATGACCTAGAATAGTCGTCCAGTTCTGAAAACTTTTTTGTTTTTGCCTTGCAGGCCAGTTCAGAAGTGTATGTTAGGATTTTTTTAAAACGGTGTTAGTGGGATCAATTTTCTTTTGAGGCTATGAAGGAATGTCATGAAAAACCTCTAAAATTCAGAATTAAGCTTGGTCTCATTTTATACTTTTTTTCTAATGGAGTGAGACTATTTATTTGAAGGCATCACTGATTATAATTTAAAGATTCAGAACATGAGTGAAAGTTATGTGCTGGAACCTTTTGATGAGGTTGAAACCCAGTCAGAGCACAAATTGCATGCTATAATAGGTAGCTAATGCATTAAATGTCTATCAGACACTGTACAAGTTCAGAAATTCTAATAAAATGAATTTAGATGAATGGTGGAAACGTTTTACTTTATTTTTTATTTTGTATGACTTGAATTTCAAATCCTGTCATTAGCTGAAGTCTGATATGTTGACTTTGACCTCTTCTGCCTGTTGATTAACCAGTTTTTGTTTATTTTATGTATGTCTGTGTAAGTATAATGTAAATGTTTTAGAAATATAATACTATGTTCTTTATCTTGCATGTTTAATTGATTAAATGATTTACTTGAAGATGTTCCTAATGAAAATAAACACGAGTCTTTGACTAAATAGAAAGGGTCTTCTACTTTGTTTGCAGTTAAAATATTTGGAACACTGGACTTTGTGTTTTTTAGTTTTTTTTTTTTTTTTTTTTTTTTTTTACACTTTGGTGATCCTCTTCCAGCCAGTTGTCCCACTGGTTCCCCAACAATAGGGATAGGCCATCACCAAAGCAGCATCAGGGCTGGTTCATGTATTTTTTGCATACCCCTTTGCCTCCCTGGGCATTTCTGCATAAACTGAGGAAGGTGAGACATATCAATGAGTTGATGGTGCTGGTCAGTTTGTCATGTCCATATGTGATGCACACCAGTAAGAAAGCCTGAAAACCACCCTGCACACTACCCTTGAGCACATCGGGTAGTTTTCCATGGTCTCCGCCAGAGAGATCTGACCTCCCTGAGCATCCTTTCTTTTTCCATAGAGAGAGGTGAGTGAGCCACACCATTTCACTCCTCTTTCCTTGCCTGGCTTCTTCAGTGTCAGGGCTGCTAACTGAACCTCGCTCACCTGGTTTGCAGCCAGAGCTCATTCCCTCTTCACCACGAAGCCAGGCAGATTGCCATGTTTAAATTCTGAATATATTACCTTCAGCTAGATATGTTACCTGTTATGGTGAGCCGCTTTAGAACTCCAGTTCTTTAAGTAGTATTGGTCAGCGTGGTTAGTTTGGCCGTGGCTGTGTCACTGCGGTGATGCTTGGCTTTGATAGTTGTATGATGTATAGCACATTGAAACAGTGTAATAATTGTGGAACTGCTGACAGTTTTGAGTATGGCGGGTAGTTAACCAAGGTCTGCCATTTTGATTATAGTTGTTTTAACATATGTGCAGAAAAATGCATGATACAGTTAAAACAATGCCTAGAAATTTGTCAAGTGGTATGCCATTATAAATCCCTTTTTAAGTAAGTATTTCCCAAAGTGGACTCCATGGTTTATGCAGTCTAGTTGAGGCTAGGGTGGTGCATCTGGCAGTGAGATAATTGTAGCCATTAAGCTGGGCTTTGGAAGTTCTGTAGTAGTGAGTCAAACTAGACCCCAATATGGCATACATCCCACAATGCTACCAGTCATTGCCGGCTATCTGCAGATATCTTGTATTAATTTTTCTTACGAGAGGTTTCTTGGATACCTGTTCTAAAGTCAATTATTTTTTTTGTATTTTTTCTTCTAATTTGAAGGTAGAGATGGGTGACTAGTTGAGGAGGTGATTTCAGTATTTACTTGGTGGAAACATTTTTAGTAGGGCAGGCTGCGTATACCACACAGGACAGTAATAATTCAGGTTCAGTATAGGAAGTAAATATTTGTTTCTGATTACTTTAGCTCTCAGAACCTGCTAGCTCTTTCTCTGCTGGGTAAAAGCTGTTAATAATAGTGAAGTAACTTGCCTGTTGTCACACCCCTTGTTTTTTTGTTTCATTGCTTCCTGTGCTCCTCCTACGAGTTCTTGAAATGCAGGCGTCTTCTGGGTTTACAATATACCTATGGAAAATCTTGTGGCTATGCACTGTTGCTACTTTGAGTCATTATTGGCTAGGCTGATTTTATGCACAGGTTGAGGGGAGGGTATATTTTAAATGTTGGCCACAAAATTCCTTTTATGATGTTACAGGCAGCAAATGTCTGACTTGAAGTTTTCAGCATCGAAAGAGATTACTGCATCTGGGATCCCTCTGGCAGTTCACGTAGCTTATGATTTGCCTGCTTATCCTATGCATTTGTGCTGCTTTGTTTTTGAACGTCATGTCACACATCCTTTATTAATCCTCTCCCTTGTTCTTCCAATTATATGTTGTAAATTTACTAACGTATGGTTTTATAGTTCTTTGTCTAAATATAGTATCTAAAGGCAAATTCAGGTAACTGGTTATCAGCGGTTGAGTTTTTGTATAAGTGGGAGATTTTTAGTATGGCATTTTGTTTAATGCTGAAATGGGTCATGTCACAACCTGTCATATAATTTATCTTTCTCTCTCTCTCTCTCTGTCTCTCACACACACACACACACACACACACACACACACACACACACACACACACACACACACGCACACACATCAGTGTATCCCTATGTGTGCAGCTTCACTCTGTGTTTAGGAAGAATGTAGCTACCGGTGAGCATGATAGGTGCAAATGACTGTTCTGTTTTGCTATTTGTATTTTCATATAAACTCCTTTTGTTGCAATCTTTGTATATAAGATGACAGCCTGGTATCAAGCCTGGCTTGGGAAGCGTGGTATATGGTCAGATACATACATGTGCACATGCGTACACTCTGCATTCACATGCATACATAAGTACACTTGTATAAAATGAGAAACCAGATGTTCACCCTCCGATTATCATTCTGGAGTTTTTCTTTAGAAAACAGTGGAAACCCAAAGGAGTGAGTTTTTGACAAGTCCCTAATGAAAATCTTGTTCTGATCGTGCACTTTTTTCAGAAGCTATTCTGATATTTTTGGTGCATTCTCAAAAGAAATAGCCTCATTTTTATGCTTATAAGGACATATTTCCTGATTCAAGGTAACAAAGAGTTTTTTTTTTTTTTTTTTCCACGTTTTTGAGGTTTGCCTGCCTTTTCTGAATACATGTTTGACTGTTCTACTTTCAAATTTATTTCTCGTATGACTGCTTTTAGAACACAGTTTATGAAGTTTAAACTTTTTGTTGCCTTGAACTTTCCTCTGCAGCATTTAGTTTTGTGCATTCTTTTTGTAGTACACCAATATTCTTAATTGTACTTAAATTCCGTATTCTATGGATAACAAGACAAGGCATGGATAGCAGCAGAAGGCATTAAATAAACCTTTTTTGTACAGTTGCAATGGGTGTGCATTATAATGTCATAATTGTTTGTGTTACTGTTGACTCGTAGCTTTCTTCTGTCCTGTTTTTTACCTAATGCTACCCAGTTCTTATGTAGAGGATTCTATACCTCAGTTGACCGCATAGTTTCTCTTCTTGTGAAACTTTATTTTTAGTACTTATAGCTCAATCCATTGTGGTAGATAAAATTCCTCTGTAACCCAGTAGCACATCACCACTAACAAGATACAGATTATACTATTTTACCTGTTTGAAAGTGAACTCCATTCATTTATCTTTTTTTCAGGACATGGAAATATTTTAACTTTGTTTTGAAAGCCTTCCTGGCCTTGAGTTATTGTAATTGTCCTATGTAATTCTTTCTGTAGTCTCTACTTCCCAAAGGAGCTCTGTGGAGGGACGAGGCATGCTGTATAGCATAGCAGTCACCTGCATCTGATTCACCTAGTAGTGAAATGGACAGTGGCATAGCCAAAAGGAAGAGATGTCTCCCATTTTCTGTTTGTCGTATAATTTTTTCATGTGTTGTGGGTATTATCTTTAGAGAAAAAAAATGTAATGTGTGCATTATTTGGCTTTGCAGTTTCTGACCCTTGCACAAGCAGCTTTCCTTTTGATTTATTTTCTCCACGGGTCTCCACTGAAAATGGGCATCTACCCAGTTGGACTTTCCCAGTAATCAAATGTCAATAAATAAATATTTGTAATGACAGCAAGGTATTAATGATTGAACCATAACATGCAGTGAGCATCTGGGGTTTGGTGCTAACAAAAATGGGTTGTGACATCTAGTGCCTCTTTCATTTTATGTATTTATCCTTTAACTGGGTTAGTCCCACTACACCAGTGACCTCTCTTTAGGCGAGACCTGAGGTGGTATTTATACCATGAGGGAAAGTTAGCCAGGGCCTTTTCCCTGGTTTTGGTAGGTGCTGTGGGGTCTTTTACATCTACCTGAGTTACCACCAACTCAAGCAAATAAGATCGCTGTTCAATGTCTCATTCGACAGATGACGCACTCAGGAGTGCAGCCGCCCTTTATGCCACATTAACTTGGTTCTTGCTTGTCCATGATGACTACCAGCCATTACTGTTTCTGTAACAGAAGGGAAATATATATAGAAGACAGAAGACAAAGGTTTTGGGGAAGGTACTAGTACATTTAAGTGAATCTTTTTTTTTTACCATTTCCTTTACATCTGCCAGAGTTGGGGGGGGGGGGGGGGGCTTGCCATTAGCTTGATGTAAAGGGCAGCATCCACTCTGTACCTACCCGTGGTAATTCTGTGATCCCTCGTTGTGGTATTGTCTTTCATTTAAAAAAAAAAGTGTTTTTTTTTCCTGCCATCTCTTCCTTCCACAGGAGCATAGGAAGGGAAATCTATGGTTGCATTTATCGAAATTCATAGTTATAACTATAAGAATTGATAACACTCCCATTATGACTTTGCTAGGTTAGGTTGGGCATATTCCTTTGTCTCAACCTCTTTTTTTTATTTCTGTGCTTTAAAGATCTCGCTTAAAAGGCACCATTCATCTCTGTAACCTTGATTGTTAAAGGTCCCCAAGAGTAAATCAAAAAGATAAATTCCCATCACAAAAAAAAGAGGATTTCTGCTTGCCATTTGTTTGTTTTTCTATCGATAGGCAGGCCAGCTTGGAGTAATTGGCTGTAGTTATGGTCAGCACCTGTCCCTCTTTTTGCAGTACAGTCCATATCTGGGCGGCAGTTTTCTGTGAAGAAACCTGAAAAAATGGCAGATGTACTGAAGTCAGAAGGCAAAATCTTCTTTTTTTCTCTGTAATAATTGCATAAAGCAAATGTATCCCCAGATCCCTCCAAGAGTATCGTGTACATGTAATCTGGGAAAAAGGCTACATACTCCCATTTTGCAAAGTTGGCCCTAAGATAGATTTCACCAATTTCTGGCCAGTTGCAATACTCTCCCCACTATCCAAAATCCTGGAGAAATGCATCCACGCTTGGCTCCTAAATTTCCTAACCGAAAATAAGATGCCATCCCAATATGGATTCCTCCCATATCACAGTACCACCACTGCACTCCTATCATTCATGGACACTGACCCAAGCAAGGGACACTGGAAAAATTGCCTTCTCTCTCTTTCTGGACCTCTCCAAAGCTTTCAGCACCATATCCCACCCCTTACTTCTGGCAATGCTATCCAATCTGGGAATGTTACCCCTAACGCTTAACTGGTTCTCTGATTATCTAACCAACAGACAGCAAGCCACTAAATGGTTCCACTCTGTCACCATTCCTCAATATACACACATGAGTTCCCCAAGGATCCATATTGGGACATTTCTTTTTTAGCATATTCATTAATGACCACCACTCTACCCTCCCCCTAAATCCTGTAATAAAGTATGCAGATGACTTGACCATTATCTGCATTGATGACTGCTGACTAACTCCTAACTAGGACTCAACATGCTTTCTCAATCACTGAGGAATGGGTGAGTAGCAATCATCTAGTCCCTAACCCCAGCAGGACTAACCTTCTATTCACCCCCCCAAAAATCAGCCCCCCTAAATAAAGCAGATTTTAATATTTATTCGCAAAACAAAACCTGCATTAGAGTAGTTATCACAAACTAAACTTCTAGGAGTTATAATAGACAAACTCTTAACCTTCGAGCTACACATCCAAAACTGCATAAAAAAAAAAAAAACATCAGACACTAGGCATCCTCTAAGCATAAATTGTACCTCACACCCACTGCTAGACAAATCCTTGCACTATCCTGTTTGCTTCTTTCACTTTTATACAGTGCCCATTTGTTCTCTAACATTCGAAGCTCCTTAAAATCCACGATTGAGTCCTGTTCTAACAAGGTTGCCAGGTTCGTTACCAACGAAACTTACTCCTCCCATCACTGCATCTCCCTACACAAACTAAAAAGGCTCGAACTTCCCCATCACCTAACTTACTTGCAGTTAACCACAGCTCACAATATCATTTCCAAACCTTCCAATTGTCCATCCCTCACCTCCCTGCTTACTCTCCATAAGGTCTCCTGACAACTTAGATCTGAAAATCAATTCCTTCTAAAAATGCAAATACCCAGTCTAGCAGTTGGTCAATCTCTCTACTCGTGTACTGTTGCTAAAACTTGGAATTCCCTACCCAGCTCTATCAGAACCATTTCCAATCACATATCCTTCAAAAAGTCTCTAAAACAGCATCTCTTAGCCCTTTGGCAATGTACATGTGGCTACGACTACGTTTCATCTTCCCCCACCTGATCTCACTAACTTTTTTTTCTCCCCTCTGCTTAACAGTTATGCAGCTATCTCTTGCTGTCTTCACTCTACAGTATAAAAGCAGATAATATATTGTACTTTGTATATTTTGGATATAATGTATACTGCCTTTGTTATTCTAGCTAGAAATTTATGATAAGATTATGTCTTTTTTTTTTTTTTTTTTTAAGTTCTCTCTCTATGTATGTAGAAAATGTGATTGTATTTAAATTTATTTTGTATGTGGAGCTTTTCTCCCCGGGCCTTTACTGGAAATGGATACTTTTTGGCCCAGTGGACCTTCCCGATAAACAAATGCAAATAAATAAATAAATAAAATCTGATAAACATTATTATGATAATGAAACAGAAATGGCTCCTGTTCTACAAAAGGAACTTTTATTTTCCAGCAAGGTGAAGTCTGTTCTTTTGCACTGGTAGTAGGTATGGTTTGACATGCAAAATTGCACTTTTCCTTAAAAAATGCCCCACATTTTTGGCATCTGAAAAGGTGGAAATTCTTGTAGTTTGTGTACATAAGTGTAATAGAGGTAATTTTCAGGTGCTTTATACTTTCTGGGAACCATACCTTGAAACCGTGAAGTGAAAACTATTAACCCAGAGACTTGGACTGTAATAGAATGTTTGTTTATTTTCAGTGTGAGTGATAATTGTTGTACACAGTTAATTGTTGTACACAGCTAACAAGGGTGTGTGAAACAACCTTCCTGTTTGACTCTGGTATTTTCTGACCCAGGAAAGTCCGGTTCTCTATCTCTGGAAGAGTCTGGGTGTCCTGCTCTTTGACCACAGAGGATAATGGCACACTTGCACTGTTTCTGCATAACATATCTCTCAACTGTCCAGATTTTCACAGAATGTCTAGATTTTTGGCTTCTATTTTAGGTCTGTCACTCATAAAATTTGTATTTTTCTGGCAAATCAACAAATCTGTCAGGGTATTGTTCTGACCCAGAATATAAGAAGCTGTGAGGGTTAGCCCTATTTTTTTGAGCCAGCATCCTAATTTTCCTGGAAGGGCTTGCACAGAGGGTAGGACATAGTTCCCACTTGTTTATGTACCACACTATTGTGGTGTTGTCTTTTCATATTTGCAGGCTTCCCGGTCTGAAGTTTTGTTAAAACGCTTTTATGACCAGGAAGACTTCTAGTAGCACCTTCTAAATTATATGCAGATGTTCTTCATCTCACATTGCTGCAGTCCTAACACTTGGGTAGTCCGCTGTCCCTCGGTCGGCCCGAATATCAGAGTATAAGGCTGACGTCGGTCAAGGCGCATTTGACTGACATCAGAACGTCAGGGTACAAATGCGCATGACCGACGTCATATCCTCAGTCTTTTTTGCCGCATGGTCCGATGCAGAAGCAGTGTTGCAAGTGCCGTTCGGCGTTCTGAAATTTTTCGAATTCGGAGTTTCAGACCGAAGTCAGAGTTGGTTAAGTACCCCGTTGGGGAATATTTTAGTTTTTTCTTGCCTCAGTGGTTTACCGGATGTCAGAAAAAGTGAATAACTGTATTTCTTGTGGGAAACAGATACCGCATAGGGATTACCATAATTTGTGTATACCTTGTTTGGGACCTGAGCACGACGTTGTTGGGTGTCGCTTTTGTGCTAGGTTCAATAAACGCACTATCAAGCGTAGGTTGGATTGTGCCAGGTTGGTCTTTGGGAAGCGGTGCAATTACAATATGCCGTCGGATGCTCCGACGCCGGCTTCCTCAAAGAAGCGCAAGGACAAGGCAGTTAAACCTAGGTTAGAGGAGTCGTCCGAACCGGACGCCGGTTCTTTAGAGGCGTCAGTGGAACCGGTGGTTCCGACGGAGGCCTCTCTAGAGTCCCAGGGAGAAACTGTGTTTTTACATGATGTGGCCTCCCAGGAGGCAGGTCAGACTGTAGGGGCTTCTCAGGTAACTGTACTCCCCTCCCTTCCTAAGGTGTCTAGGCCCTCTCTTTCTGCTTCCAAGGCTTCTCCTAGAGGCAGGTCTAGTTTTGCTTCTGTGGGTGTCGCTCCTAGTTCTTCAGGTTCTGTGCCCAAGAAGCACATGCTTAAAATGGCAGAAGATTTAATTACTTTAATTAGAGGCTCTATGCCCCCTCCTGATAAGAGGCCTAGGATGGAACCTGTGTTGGGGGATTATGAGCAGGCTTCGGATGTGTCTGAGTCTTCGGCTGAAGACTTGCAGGAGTATTCTCATTATTCTGATTCTGATGTGGATGATTCTACTCCTTCTGCTTCTCCTCCTGAGGATTTTTCTTTTCAGAGACCCTTCACTCCATGAGAGAGCATTTTAAATGGGAAGGTCAGGATTTCTCTGATTCCAGGAAAAGGCTTAGGGAATTTTTGTTTTACCCCAGCATAGGCCTTTAGCTATACCTCCTGTTCTGAATGTGGTGGAAGATGTGTTTGCAGAGGCTTCTCTTAATCCTGATTCTTTGCCTCCTGCTCCTGTTAAACCAGATAGGTATTACAGGGTGCCTGAAGCTCATAAGTATCTTTTAAGAGTCCTAGGGCAGACCCAGAAACTGTTAGCCAGGGGCCTAAGGGTGTTAAGGCTTCTGTTGTCAAGAATCCAGTTCCGCAGATAAAGAGGCCAGGGCCTTGGATAGGTGGGGAAAGAAAGTTTATACTTCTTCCACTCTAGCCATGAGAGCTTTGAATTGCCAATTTCACATGTTGAAATATCAAAATTATCTCCTTTCACAGTTGAAATCTAAGGTTGATGCTCTGGCGGAAGGTATTGATTGTAAAGAGTTACAAGATTTAGTGCATGTTTCTGAACAGGTGGGTAAGCATTCTTTGCAATGTGGTTTTGATGCTGTACAGGCCTCGTCTAGGGTGGCTGCCACTGGGTCAGTTCTTCGCAGGCATGCCTGGCTGAGGGATCAAAATTTATCTGACCATGTTAAAACTAGGATTTTGGATGCCCCTTTGCAATCTGATGTCTTGTTTGGTTCTCCTGTTGAGGCAGTTTTAAAGAAAATGGAAGACAAGGCTAAGTCTATGCAGACTGTTAAAGATTTTTTGCAGGTCCAGCCTCCAAAGTTTAGTAGATATTGGCCTACTAAAGGGTGGACGTATCCTTCTTATGATTCCCAGTCTAGGGGTAGATCTAGACGTGGCAGGGGCAGAGGTCAGGGCTCTTTCAGGCCTAGAACAGGGAGTTCTCCTGCACAGTCTTCGGGTGAGGGCAGGGGTCAGTCCTTTCGTAAACAGACCCAATGACCTACCTTTTCAGCTGCCAGAACCTTCTCGCCTGGCAGCACCTTTGGGAGGAAGGTTGGCACTTTTCAAAGAAAATTGGAGTTTGATTACCCAAGACAGATGGGTACTGGATATCATACATCACGGTTACAGGTTTTATTTCCATACCTTGCCTCCTTTCAAAGGCATGCCAGACATTCCTCCTCAACAAAGAATAGAGGCTCACAAGCAAATTTCTCTGTTACTCCAAATAGGGGCCATACAGCCGGTTCCTATGCCAGAAAGGGGCCTAGGATTTTATTCTCGCCTGTTCCTTGTTCCAAAAAAGGGGAACACGTGGAGACCAATTTTGGTTTTATCTATCCTCAACACTTATCTGGACATTCCCAAGTTCAAAATGTTGACGTTACAACAGCTTTTACCTCTACTGGGCAAGGATCACTGGATGGTAACTTTGGATCTCAAGGAGGCTTACCTTCATGTTCCTATCAGGCTAAGTTGCAGGAAATATCTGCGTTTTGACTGGGACTTCTCACTATCAGTTCTCTGCATTGCCCTTTGGCTTATCTACTGCCCAGAGTATTTACGAAAGTTCTGGCTCCAGTGATAGCTTTCTTCAGGCTAAAAGGAATACAAATCTATCCTTATTTGGACGATTGCCTGATTCTGGCTCAAGGAAGGGACGAGCTTCTTCGTCATTTGGAATATGTGATAGCAGTGCTGAGATGCCTGGGGTATTCTGTGAACGAAATAAAGTCCAGTCTAGTACCCTCTCAGGACATGTGCTTTCTGGGTGTGAGACTGAATACAGCAGCCCAGATGGCCTTTCTAACCCCGGACAAGCAAAAGAATCTTTCCCTTTACTTCCATCATCTATCTCTTCAGTCCGGGCTGACTGCAAGGACAGTCCTTCAAGCCTTAGGGTTCATGGCATCTTGTATTCTGGTGCTTCCCAATGCCAAACTGCATATGAGGAAGCTACAATGGTATCTCAAAAATGTATGGACACAGCACTGCCAGCATCTGGACACTGTCATTCAAATAATACCTTGCATTCAAAAGGAATTTTTGTGGTGGGCTCAGGAATGTCACTTAAACAAGGGACTCTCTGTGACCCGGCCAGAGGCGAGTCAAATTTTAACGACAGATGCCTCAGACAAAGCTTGGGGAGCTCATCTAAACGGAAAGTGGATACAAGACAAGTGGCCTGTCAGACTACAGCATCTACATATCAACTTGAAGGAGATGTTAGCAGTCCAGTTTGCATTAATAGCTTTCAAGGATTTACTTCTTCCAGGGCAGGTGTCAGACAACACAACTGTCATGTGGTACATCAACAAGCAAGGGGGAACACATTCTTATCCTCTATGCAGGCAAGCAATGATTTTGTGGGAGACTGCTCTCAGTTTACAACTAAGTCTTCAGGCAAGGTTTCTGCCGGGAGCACAGAACTCCTTAGCAGATGTGTTAAGCAGACAAATCATGGATCCCCACGAGTGGAAACTGGATCTTCATGTATTTCAGAAATTGACAGTGTCCTGGGGAACTCCAGACATAGATCTGTTCGCTTCTCCACTAAACCACCAGCTGCCAAAGTTTTGCACAAAACGGTTTCATCCCACAGCTTGGAAAGTGGATGCTCTTTCTTTCAGTTGGAAAAATCTTCATGTGTATGCCTTTCCACCTCTGCCTCTCCTCCCAAAGGTACTTCTAAAGGCCAGACAGGACAAGCCAAGGATGATTTTGATAGCTCCAGATTGGCCTCGACAGCACTGGTACCCATTACTGAGAAGTCTAGTACAGAAGCCTCCATGGCCTTTGCCTTTGATTCCTCATCTGTTGTCCCAGGAGGACAGTCATTTGCTCAATGTCAAACTTCACTCTCTTCACCTAACAGCATGGCATATTCTGTTTTAAACCATAGAGGGTCTCAACTTCCACAACAAGTTTTGAATGTGATTTTGGAAGCTAGAAGGCCTAGTACAAGGAAAGTGTACGCAGATAAATGGAAGAGATTTTTATTTTGGAGTGCAGCTAAGGATTTGGATGTTTCTGAGCCTGATTTAAGTGTGGCTCTTCAATATCTTACTGAGTTATTGGACAAAGGTTTGTCCTTCTCTTCTGTTAAGATTCATGCTGCAGCAATTTCAGCTCACTACGACTGTGACCCACCATTGTTTTCTCATCCTTTGTTCAAGCAATTTCTTAGAGGGGCAAAGAATATAAGACCCCACAAGGGCTCCTACTCCTGCTTGGGATCTCAATTTTGTGTTGGAGAAACTCACTCTACAACCTTTTGAGCCTGCAGCTACTGCTGAGTTGAAATATTTGTCATGGAAGACTGCTTTTTTGTTGGCCATTACCTCTGCAAGAAGGGTTTCTGAATTGCAGGCCCTTATGGCAGTTGAGCCTTTCTTAATTTTCCATAAGGATAGGGTATCTTTACGTACTAATCCTTCCTTTATGCCTAACGTGGTTTCTAGTGTGTCTTTAAACCAAACTATTCATTTGCCTACTTTTTATGCAAATCCCCAATCTAAAGGGGAAAAGATTTTGCACACTTTAGATGTACACAGGCAGTTGCGATATTATTTGGACAGAACTAAAGGGTTCAGACAATCTCAGCAGTTATTAGTTTCTTTTGCTTTGTGCTCTCAGGGCAAGCCCGTGTCAAAACAAACTATTTCTAAGTGGATTGGATTTTGCATTGCTTTCTGTTATTCCCATCATGGCAAAGAGATTCCAGCTGGGATTAGGCCTCATTCCACTAGGGCTACTGCCACTTCAACAGCTTTTTGAGGGGGTGGCTACTAAGGATATTTTGGAGGCAGCCACTTGGAGTTCAGTGCATACCTTCTCTAGGCATTACCACCTTCCACTGTACTCTAAATCCAGGGCTGGTTTTGCCACTGCTGTGTTGCAGGGCATTTTGGCAGCTCCTGCTTCATTATAGTTTAGCCATCCTCCCTTACCTCTGCTTTGGGATTCTACCCAAGTGTTAGGACTGCAGCAATGTGAGATGAAGAACATAGTACAGTTTTGTACCTACCATAAATGTAGATGTTCAAGATCCACATTGCTGCAGTCCAATTTACCTCCCTCCTTCCCCTCTGTAGTTTGAGGTGGTTGTGTGGGTTGGGTTATCCATCTGAGGTATAATTGTATAATTGTATAATTGTATATATTGTATATATTGTACATATTTTTGGTGTTAGGCTGGTTGGTTGTTTAGTTGTTGTCTATGGGTTTTGACCTTCTTTTTAGGGTCTTCTGACATCTGGGGCAAGAAAAGACTGAGGATATGACGTCGGTCATGCGCATTTGTACCCTGACGTTCTGATGTCAGTCAAATGCGCCTTGACCGACATCAGCCTTATACTCTGATATTCGGGCCGACCGAGGGACAGCGGACTACCCAAATGTTAGGACTGCAGCAATGTGGATCTTCGAACATCTACATTTATGGTAGGTACAAAACTGTACTTTTCCTCTGCTGGGGATACAAGTATCGTACACTTTCAGGGAACCTAAGTGGGCTCCCCAAGCTATGTCTGAACTGTCTGTGGCAATCTCACTCTCTTGTTTATAAAAAAAAAAAAAAAAAAAAACTTTTGTGTGTATGTATATATATATATATATATATATATGTATATGTATGTATGTATGTGTATATATATATATATATATATATATATATATATATATATACTGTCAGATGTTTGACCACTTCATTCAAAGTCCGGAGGCTGAACAGTGACAGTTTTGAAACGAACATTGTCGAAGTATGAATCTGGCCCCCATCTTGATCCATGTTAAAGCCCGTTCCAAGGTTTACTTAGAGTCTGATTTTGACAATGCCGGAATTCGACATTGTCGCTTTCGTGGACGTCGGTCGATGATCCCATCATTCAATAGGGTCTGGTTCGACCTGATGGTAAACTGATTGATTGATATATAGATGTATATCTTTATTATTATTATTATTATTATTATTATTAAACATTTGTTGACCGGGAATGTCCGACTAGGTTCCACAGAGCCTGTTTTCAGAGGAGGCCCGGGGAGAAATGCTCCAGATGCATGTCTTTGGAATGTGGGAGGAAACCGGAGTACCCGGAGGAAACCCACGTGAACACAGGGAGAACATGCAAACTCCACACAGAAGGCACCCCAGCCGAGAATTGAACCGGAGAACCTCTTGCTGTGAGGCGACAACGTTAACTGCTGCACCACTGTGCAGCACTTGATGATATGGCAATCCTACATTTATATAAATTAAATCAAACCATATTGACATAATTTTAGTTGCAAACCTTATACATCACCTATCTGTCCAGTCACCATCAGTCAGATATTACCTAGCTCATTTGAATCCTGTCTTTTAAACCTCATTCCTCATCTGCATGTATCATCCCCACAATTTCCATTTTTGTTCTATGTAATTTGCTGCTATCCCTTTCTAAAGATCCATTTTCAGTTGCTTCATCTGTTACTATATTCACTACTTGTAGTAAAGTTGGTTTAGACTTTGATTTCCATTTTCTAGTAATTGCTGTTTTGGCAGCCACAATAATTAGACTCAGCAGGGCCTTACTATATCTAGGCAATCCTGATTCTGTATCATAGCTCAAAAAATAATTTCCTTACTCATACCAATTAGCTGTCCCAGTATTTTAAAGTCAGCCAACTCATTACACTCCCAGAAAATATGTTCCCAATTACCATTATCTTCCCCGTAGCACCTCCAACGTTTGCTGTCTACCGGAGCAAAAATTCTTTGGAGTCTACTTGGGGTATAAAAATAGCTATGTAAACACTTCCAAGCAAAGATCCTAAGTCATCTAGACTTTGCTTGTTTGGGAGACATACATATATCCCTCCATTGTTTCTTTGTGAATTGCTTATCCAGTCTCTCTTCCTAATCCTTTTTGACTTCCTGTAATTGATTCTTTTATAGTTGTGCAATATTTTCTTTGCTCTACTAGTTATTCCTTTGTAACAGCAGCTTCTGTTCCAGATTCTACTAAACTCTACTACTGCTGGTCTTTCACTTAGGATTCCCTGATGTTTTTCATGTTTCACTGTTGCAGTCATTGCATTTGGGTCATCTGTTTGCAGGTAGCCCTCAGTTGGCCTGATTTAACAGTCTTGGGTCCTGCGTCATTTGCTGTCCCTTCTTCCATGACGTCAGGTCTTCAGGGGTGTAAAACATGCAGCCGACGCCATTACATCAGTCTTTCTTGCTGTGCGGTGCCCAAAGCAAAAGCAGTTCGCAAGTGCCGGTCGGCCGACTCCTGAAATTTTCGTTTTCAAGTTTCAGAACCGAAGTCTTCAACTAAAGCCAAGTACCCCACTGGGGAAACTTTTTCTTGCTCCTTACTGATGTCAGTAAAAGTTAATAATTGCATTACTTGTGGAAGATTTTCATTCGTACTGTATTCCTTGCCTAGGCCCTGACCACGACGTACCTTGCTGTTGGTTTTGTGCTTTATTTAATCAGCACAGTATCTGTCGTCTGTATATTTTCGTTCTCTGTTTAATTATCCAGAAATGTCGGTTAGCCATCTGACTACCGGGATTCCGAAAAAATGCAAATATAAAGACAGAGAGAGGCCGCCGAGGTCCAAAACTGCCAACGACGCTTCTCCTAAGCCAGTCGCCAGTTCGCCGGTACTCAGTGATGCACTTTCGCAGCCCCTGATACCCGCTACTTCTGATTTGCAGGCCTCTACTGAGACCCATTCGGAGTCCGGTACGCCGCAAGATGCTTCAACTGTGGAAACCGCAGATGTCTCTTCCTTGGATGGGTCCAGAGCCGCTGTGTAGGCACTGGCTTCTGAGGGTGTATTCAGGCCTATGGACTTGCATATTAAACTGACGCCTCCTTCTTTACCAAGGCCTAAATCTCGATCTGTGCCTAAAAAACCGACGCCCAGGCCACATGCTCGGGCCTCTATGCCTAAAAAACAAATGATAAGAATGGCTGAAGATCTAGTAACTCTAATCAGGGGTAGCCCCCCCCCCCTTCTAAGAGGCCTAGGACTGCAGTGGATTATGAATTTTCTGATCAGGATTCTGTTTTTTCTGATGATCTGGATTTGTCCTTATCTACTTATGAAGATTCTGATGCAGTGGACTCCATTCCCTCTGCTTCCCCCCCTGAGGATTTTTTCTTTTTGGGGAAACCTTACATACTCTAAGGGATAATTTCCACTGGGAAAGCCAGGATTTTTCTGATTCAAAAAAGAGGCTTAGGGATTTCCTTCTCCTACCTCAGCATAGGCCTTTAGCTATTCCTCCTGTACTAGACATTGTTGATGATGTTTTTTCGGAATCTAGTTCGGCTCCTGATTCCCTGCCTCCTGCTCCCAGAAAACCTGACAGATAGAAAACCTGACAGATACTATAGGGTCCCTGAGTCCCCCAAGTTCCTTTTTAAAAATCCTATTGCAAATCCAGAGACTATTTCATGCCTAGAGTTCCTTTGGTGGTCAGAGGCCTGCCACCAAAACAAGGGACTACCTTTCACACCACCCCCTGCCACGCAAACCCTAACAGACGCATCAGACTATGCATGGGGGGGGGGGGCTTACCCGGCAGAGAAGTGCATTCAGGGCAGTGGAACCCAAGTCAAATGCACCAGTATATCAATCAAAAAGAAATGTTAGCTGTACAGAATGCTCTGACAGCCTTCAAGGACCACATTCTTCCAGGACAACTAATGGTAAAGATGGACAACACCACTGTTATGTGGTACATAAGCAAGCAGGGGAGTAGACATTCTTACCCGCTCTGCAGACTAGCCATGGCATTGTGGAACACAGCCTTGAGCTACCAAGTGAACCTACAAGCTCAATTCCTGCCAGGAAAATTAAATACACTGGCAGACGGACTAAGCAGAAACCTCATGGACCCACACGAGTGGAAACTGGAACCAAGGATTTTCAATATGTTGACAAGCAAATGGAGGAGCCCAGATATAGACCTGTTTGCCTCTCCCCAGAACTACCAATTGGACAAATTTTGCACAAGGACTCCCCACAAACAAGCCTGGAAAGTGGATGCTCTGTCCTTCAGCTGGAAAAACCTACCAGTCTATGCCTTCCCCCCTCTACCTCCACTCTCCAAAGTACTACTAAAAATCAAACAGGACAAACCAAGGATGATTTTGATTGCTCCAGACTGGCTGTGCCAACACTGGCACCCCCTCCTGCACAGTGTCATGGTTATCTCCAGGGTACCTGCCTCAGACTCCTTCCCTGCTGTCTTAGCAGGCGAACCAGATTTTGCACCCTCAGCTTCTAACACTGAGCCTGGCTAATTACTTAATCTCTACCATCCATCAGCAGACCTGCGATGGATGTCATTTTAGAGGCAAGGAGGCCTAGTACTAGAAAATCTTATGCTGAAAAATGTAAAAGATTCTGTGCCTGGAACCAATCTCAAGGGATGAGCACAGCAACGCCCAATTTACCTCGGATTTTAAAATACTTAACTGAAATGCTTCACAAGGGCCTGTCTTTTTTTCCGCCATTAAAATCCATGCCTCAGCCGTTTCAGCTCATTATAACACAGAACCACCCCTCTTCTCTCATCCACTGCTCAAGCAGTTCCTCAGAGGGGCCAAAATTTTGAGACCACCCTGGAGAGCTCTAACCCCAGCCTGGGACCTTAACTTTGTCTTGGAGAAACTCACTCTACCTCCTTTTGAGCCAGTTGCTACTGCAGAATTTCTTTCTTGGAAAACTGCTTTCCTTTTAGCAATCACTTCGGCTAGAAGGATATCTGAATTACAGGCCCTTATGGCAGTGGAGCCTTTCATCATCTCTCATGCGGACAGGGTGTCCCTCAGAACCAATCCATCCTTCATGCCCAAGGTGGTATCCAGTGTGGCTCTTAATCAGTCCATTCATTTGACAACCTTCTTTCCCAATCCACAGAATAAAGGGGAATGGATAGTGCATTCCTTAGATGTGCACAGACAGCTTAGATTCTACTTGGACAGGACTAAACCTCAAAGGAAATCTGAACAACTGCTGGTGGCATTTGCTGCAGGGGTAGAGGGGAAGGCTATTTCAAAGCAAACCATTTCTAAATGGATAAGCCATTGCATCCATTTCTGCTATAAGCACCATGGAAAACCTATCCCCCAGGGGATCAGACCTCAGTCCACAAGGGCTGCATCTACCTCTACAGCCTTTCTCAGAGGCGTCCCTACCAGGGACACCATAGAAGCTGCTCCTGGAGTTCTGTACATACTTTCACCAAGCATTATCATTTGCCAATTTTCTCTAAATCCAGATCTGGCTTTGCCACTGCAGTCTTGCAGGGCCTTAGCATTAGGGCCAGCTGTATCTAAATTCTTCCTCCCAACCATAGCTTTGGGAATCTACCCAAATGTAATGATTGCAACAGTGAAACACAAAGAACAAAGTACAGTTGTGTACACTTACCATAAATGTAGATGTTTGAGTGTATTCACTGTTGCAGTCCTGGTTACCCTCCCTCCAGCCCCCCTAACTTCTTTTGGCTATACCTCTACTTTCCTTTACTATGCTTAAAAGCCTTTTTTGTGTATTTGCTTTTTTTGTTGGAGGTATATCTTTGTGCTTTTGTATTTAATTGCTTCCCATTAGGGGGGCACCTGACATCTGGGGCAAGAAAAACTAATGCAATGCCGTCGGCCGCATGTTTTATACCCCTGACGACCTGGAAGAAGGGACAGCAACTGACACAGGACCCAAGACTTTGTTAATCAGGCCAACTGAGGTCTACCTGCAAGCAGATAACACAAATGTAATGACTGCAACAGTGAATACACTCGAACATCTACATTTATGGTAAGTGTACACAAGTGTACTTTTCTTTCTGATTGCCTATACTCTCCCTGCCCTGTCAAAGATTGTCAAGTCTCTAGTCTGAAGTCCAAATAAATTCTCATTCCATTACCTTTCCCTCTCTGTTTGCTCCCAATACTTTGGCTCTTGTCAGTTTTCTCCAGTAAATTCCAGCTCATTCATGCCTAATTGCAGTCATCCCTACTGGCAGAATCTCCTTTCTCCATTCCCGTGTTGGCTTCGTTCTTAGAATAATTTTCGCTACTTTATGAATATAATATTATGCATGCTTATTCTTATCCTTCAGAATCTGCATTCCCAGTCCCGGTGTCATCTTGTTTCTTGAGCTGTCTTCTTGTCTCTGGTTCATCATCACTTTCCACTTAGCACAAGCAGAAACCTGTAATCCTATAGGAGGCTTAACTGTGTAGCTCTGAAATACCCCTTCAAATCGGGTAATCCCAGACTGCCTTGTTCAATTGGATGAATACACTTTTCACACTTGACTCTTGCCGTCTTCTCTTCCCAGATAAAATCTTTCAGCTCTTTGTTATCCACAGCTTCTCCTCTGGTTGATAAAATGTATGCCTGACCTGTGTATAAAACTAAAGGGACTAAAAACTGTTTAACTGTTTTTGTCTTGCTGTCCATATCCATAAAACAGTGTGTCCCGTATCTCAGTCTTTGTGCTATATTTTTAGTCTCTTCCCACATATCCTTAGCTGCAACACCACTATCCTTTTTAATCCATACCTCTAAGTACTTCTGTCATCATACATATGGATATTGCTGAATCAATTCATACGTGGGTACATAATTTATAGCTATTGCTTTTGTTTTAGCTTCATTAATTTTGTATCCTAAAAAGATATGAAACTATTTGAAATTGTTCCATAACATTAAAATGTCCTTTTCTGTTTATCCGGTGTAAAATATCTGAAAATACAGACGGCTTTTCTTGACTACTAATTAATTACTTATTAATTATTAATTACTAATTAATTCTATCCTTGAATTTCTGAACCCCTTATTTTCTTTCCTAAT
The DNA here is from genome assembly GCF_019279795.1 of Protopterus annectens. Classification (NCBI taxonomy): domain Eukaryota; kingdom Metazoa; phylum Chordata; order Ceratodontiformes; family Protopteridae; genus Protopterus; species Protopterus annectens. Next base: position 1,055,227,547 of record NC_056737.1, on the reverse strand, counting down.
CGTTCTAAATGTAATGAAAGTAACGGAGGGGAAAGACGACACCCTGTCTGGTTCCTTTGCTCAAACCGAAATTATCAGAGAGGAGCCCACCCACTTCAGTTTGTTCTTCCAATCCCTCATATATCCTCCTAATCAACCTTATCATTTTATCAAGAGTGCAAATGCTTCCTTTGACCTGCTCGTAAATTCCCAGCTTACTCTGTCAAATGCTTTCTCTGCATCTCGACCTACCAACAACCGTATTTTCTCACATTATGCTGCCCTCTGGATCATCAGTGTTCTGTTGATGTCAAATGTTTGCTTTCCCCTCCACAAAACCACATTGATCCATATCTATCAATTTTGGCATCACCTTTGCCATTATAGACATAAACACTTCATAGTCATTTTTTTTAGAATTGAAATGGGCCTGTATGAATGTGGATCTGATGGGTCTTTACCTTCTTCAGGTATTACAGGCACCTCCTTTCTTCCAGAATGTTGGTGCTTCTCTTCCTCCTTTTAAAATACTGTTAAACAAAACTTTGCAGATCTTTCAAATGTTCTTCATGTTTCACTGTTGCAGTCATCACATTTGGGTTATCTGCTTGCAGTAGCCCTCAGTCGGCCTTATTAACAAAGTCTTGGATCCTGCGTCGGTTGCTGTCCCCCCTTCTGTGACGTCAGGTCATCAGGGGTATAAAACATGCAGCTGACACCATTACATCTGTCTTTCTTGCCGCGCGATGCCCGAAGCAGAAGCAGTTCACAAGTGCCGGTCGGCCAACTTCTGAAATTTTCATTTTCGAGTTTCAGCTAAAAACTAAGTACCCCATTGGGGAAACTTTTTCTTGCTCTAAACCGATGTGAGTAAAAGTAAATAATTGCATTACATGTGGAAAGCAAATACCTCATAAAGATTTTCATTTGTACTGTGTCCCTTGCCTAGGCCCTGACCACGACATACCTCGCTGTCGGTTTTGTGCCTTATTTAAACCACAAACTATCCGTCATTGGTATATTTTTGCTGCTAAATTTTTTGGTGCTCTGTTCAATTATCCTGTTAAGTCTTCGGTAAGCCATCTGACTACCAACATTCCTGAAAAAATGCAAAGACAGAGACAGGCAGCCTAGGTCCAAAGCTGTTGCCGACGCTTCTCCTAAGCCAGTACGCCGGTACTCAGTGAGGCGCTTTCACAGCCCCTGATACCCACTACTTCAGATTTGCAGGCCTCTACTGAGACCCATTTGGAGTCTGGTATGCCTCAAGATGCTTCAACTGTGGAACCTGCGGATGTCTCTACCTTGGATGGGTCTGGAGCCGCTGTGCAGGCACCGGCTTCTGAGGGTATATTCAGGCCTACTGACTTGCATATTAAACAGACGCCATCTTCTTCAAGGCTTAAACCTTGAACCATGCCTAGAAAACTGATGCCCAGACCACATGGTCAGGCCTCTATGCCTAAAAAACAAATGATAAGAATGGCTGAAGACCTTATTACTTTAATCAGCGGAAGCCAGTCTTCCCCCTCTAAGAGACCTAGGACTGAGTTTGCTTATGATACTTCAGACCAGGATTCTGACTTTGCTGTTTCCTCTGATGACCAGGATTTACCCTTATCTACTTATGAGGATTCTGATGCTGAGGACTCAGGACTTCTCTGATTCTAAAAAGAGGCTTGGGAATTTCTTACTCCTGCCCTAACACAGGCCTTTAGCCATACCTCCTGTACTAGACATTGTTGATTATGCCTTTTCGGAATCTAGCTTAGCCCCTGATTCTTTATCTCCTGCTCCCAGAAAACCTGATAGATATTACAGGGTCCCTGACTCTCACAAGTTCCTTTTTAAAAATCCTACTGTGGAGCCTGAGACCATTTCCCAGGGACCCAAGTGCATTAAAGCTACTACTGCCAAAAATCCTACCCCCTCTGATAGAGACTCCAGGGCGATGGATAGATGTGGTAAGAAGGTATACACTTCTGCAACTTTGGCCATTAGGACCTTGAACTGCCAGTTTCATATCAGCAGGATGTTATTGGCTTGCTTAAACAGAAAATGATGTTGATTTCTGATTGTGCTGAAAATGAGGATTTACAGGATGTACTGCACTCAGCTGAACAAGTTGGAAAGCATACTTTGCAATGTGGTTTTGATTCCCTAGAGGCATCTTGCAGGGCTGCTGTGACTGGGTCTGTACTTAGAAGGCATGCTTGGCTTAAGAAGCAATCCTTGCCAGATCATGTTAAAGCGAAATTACTGGATGATCCCTTAAATCAGGATCGCCTGTTTGGCAACAAGGCAGAAGAAGTTCTTAAAAAGATGGAGGAAAAAGCTATATCTATGCAAACTGTTAAAGATTTTTACAAGTACAACCGCCAAGGTTTAGCAGGCATTGGTCTTCCAAGAATTGGTTCTTTCCTGTCTCTTCCAGACCCTCAGTACAAACCCAGATTCAGCAGAGCTCCTAGGCTTCAGTCCCAGGGTACGCACAGAACTAAGCAGTGGGAAGCCTCCACTTCCAAATCTGGGAGTAATAAAACTCCCCCATGTGGTAAACTGTCTCAGTGATGACTTTTTAAAACTTCCAAGCACTTCTCAACTGATTGCCCCCTTGGGAGGAAAGATTGCTCTTCATGCAAAGACCTGGGAGCTCATTACCCAGGACAGGTGGGTTTTAAATATAGTGTCCCAGGGATACAGATTTTAGTTCCACACGAACACCAAGCAGGTGGCCAGATCTACCCCCAAATCAGTGGGAAGAAGCCCAAAAGCAAGTACTTTTTCTCTTAAGCATGGGAGCTATTCACTTGGTACCAGAAGAGGAAAAGGGACAGGGTTTCTACTTGAGAATTTTCCTGGTACCCAGAAAAGACAATTCACGGCGTCCTATCCTGGACCTGTCTACTCTAAACAACTTTTTGGTGATTCCAAGATTCAAGATGCTGACTCTTCACCAGATGCTCCCTATGCTAGACAAAGATGCCTGGTTGGCAACACTAGATTTAAAGGAAGCAAACCTGCACATCCCAATCAGGGAGTCCTGCAGAAGATTTCTATGTTTCAAAGCAGGCTACATGCACTATCAGTTCTCTGCACTACCCTTTGGCTTATCTACTGAGCCCAGGGTATTCACAAAGTGCCTAGCTGCAGTTATGGTATTTTGCAGGCAAAGAAATATTCTAATATACCCATACCTGGATGATTGTTTAATTCAGGCAGAAAGCCAGGACATACTTTTGAATCATCTGGCCTTTGTTTTGACTTGTGTGGTGTTCACCATAAACGAAAAGAAGTCACACCTTGTACCCTTTCAACAAATTATATTCCTGGGAGCAAGCTTGAATACAACTTTCCAGATGGCTTTCAGAATGCCAGAGGAACGGATTCATTTGACAACTTACTTCAAACAAGTGGCCACAAAAACCCAGCTATCTGCAAGGCAAATACTGCAAGCCTTGGGGTTCATGACCTCCTGCATTCTAATTCCATATGCAAGGCTGCATATGAGGAAACTACAATGGTATCTCGAAAGCCTATGGTGCCAACATTCACAGGATCTAGAAGCAAGGATTCCTATCATAACTTGCCTATGCCTAGAGTTCCTTTGGTCGGCAGAGGCCTGCCACCAAAATAGGGGACTATCATTCACATTACCCCTTGCCACCCAAATCTTAACAGATGCATCAGTCTATGCATGGGAGGGCTCACCTGGCAGGCAAGTGCATTCAGGGCAAATGGAACCCATTTAAATGCACCTGCACATAAATCAAAAGGAAATGTTAGCTGTACAGAATGCTCTGACAGCCTTCAAGGACCACATTCTTCCAGGCCAACTAAGGGTAAAGACGGACAACACCACTGTCATGTGGTACATAAACAAGCAAGGGGCTACACATTCTTACCCCCTCTGCAGACTAGCCATGGCATTGTGGAAAGCAGCCTTGAGCTACCAAGTGAATCTACAAGCTCAGTTCCTGCCAGGAAAACTAAATACACTGGCAGACGGACTAAGCAGAAACCTCATGGACCCACACGAGTGGAAACTGGAACCAAGGATTTGTCAATATGTTGACAAGCAAATGTGGGAGCCCAGATATAAACCTGTTTGCCACCCACCCAGAACCATCAACTGGACAAATTTTGCACAAGGATTCCCCACAAGCTAGCTTGGAAAGTGGATGCTCTATCCTTCAGCTGGAAAAACCGTTTATGCCTTTCCTCCTCTGCCTCTGTTCTCCAAGGTACTACTAAAGATCAAACAGGACAAGCCAAGGACGATTTTAATTGCACCAAACTGGCCTCGCCAACACTGGTACCCACTCTTGCGCAGTGTGTCATGCTTGGCTCCATGGCATCTGCCTCAGACTCCTTCCCTGTTTTCTCAGCAGGAGAACCAGATTCTGCACCCTCAGCTGCAAACCCAGAACCTAGCAGCCTGGCTAATTACCTAATCTCTCCTTTACCACCCCTCAGTAATAGATATAATTTTAGAGGCAAGGAGGCCTAGTACTAGAAAATCTTATGCTGTGAAATGGTTTGTGCCTGGAACCAGTCTCAAGTAATGAACGCAGCAATGCCCAATTTACCTCAGATTCTACAATACTTGACTGAGATGCTTCATAAGGGCTTGTCCTTTTCCTCCATCAAAATTCACACCTCAGCCATTTCAGCTCGTTACATCACAGAACCACCCCTCTTTTCTCACCCACTGCTCAAGCAGTTCCTCAGAGGGGCCAAAAACTTAAAACCACCCAGGAGAGCCCCAACTCCAGCTTGGGATCTTAACTTTGTCTTGGAAAAACTCACTCTTCCTCCTTTCGAGCCAGCTGCTACTGCAGATTTAAAATTTATTTCCTGGAAAACAGCTTTCCTTTTAGCAATCCCTTCTGCAAGAATGGTATCGGAATTACAGGCCCTTATGGCAGTGGAGCCTTTCATCATCTTCCATGTGGACAGGGTGTCCCTCAGGACCTGTCCCTCTTTCATGCCCAAGGTGGTATCCAGTGTGGCTCTTAATCAGTCCATTCATCTGCCTACCTTCTTTCCTAACCCACAGAACAAAGGGGAACGGATACTGCACTCCTTAGATGTGCACAGACAGCTTAGATCCTACTTGGACAGGACTAAACCTCAAAGGAAGTCTGAACAACTGCTGGTGGCATTTGCTGCAGGGACAGAGGGGAAAGCTATTTCAAAGCAAACCATTTCAAAATGGATAGGCCACTGCATTAATTTCTGCTATAAGCACCGTGGAAAACCTATCCCACAGGGCATCAGACCCCATTCAACCAGGGCTGCATCTACCTCTACAGCCTTTCTCAGGGGCATCCCTACTAGGGACATCCTAGAAGCTGCTTCCTGGAGTTCTGTACATACTTTCACCAAGCATTATCATTTGCCAATTTTCTCTAAATCCAGATCTGGCTTTGCCACTGCAGTCTTGCAGAGCCTTTATAGCTTGTCTTAATGCTATTTTAAATTCCTCCTCCCATCCTTCGCTTTGGGAATCTACCCAAATGTAATGACTGCAACAGTGAAACATGAAGAACATAGTACAGTTGTGTACACTTACCATAAATGTAGATGTTCGAGTGTATTCACTGTTGCAGTCCTGGTTACCCTCCCTCCAGCCCCCTGACTTCTTTTGGCTATACCTCTACTCTCCTTTACTATGCTTTAAAAGTTTTTTGGTGTATTTGCTTTTTTGTTGGAGGTATACCATTATATATGTAAGTATATGTATGTGTGTGTGTGTGTAATATATATATATATATATATATATATATATATATATATATATATATAATTTAATTGCTTCCCATTAGAGGGGCACCTGACATCTGGGGCAAGAAACTGTGTAATGGCGTTGGCTGCATGCTTTATACCCCTGACTACCTGTTGACATGGAATATGAGACAGCAACCGATGCAGGACCCATGACTTTGATAATCAGGCCGACTGAGGGCTACTGCAAGCAGATAACCCAAATGCTGTGACTGCAACAGTGAATATACTCTTAACATCTCCATTTATGGTAAGTGTACACAACAGTACTTTTCTACTATTGGGGAGGGGCTGCAAAGCTGTTTAGATCTTCCCTTAGGAGGTTGTAGTCAGTTTTGGAGAAGTTTTTTTTTGTTTAACCTGGCTAGGGTGGGGGGTCAGGGGAGATGCTGACTTCGAAGGTAACCGCTTTGTAGTCTGATCTTACCAGATGCTACAGTGTCTTCTTATATTGGTTAGTATTAAGTCCCGGATGTCACCTGTTGTGGGGGTGTCAAGCAGCTGGTCCAAGGCATTGGCATTGACAAAGTTAAGGAATCTTTGATCATTTATGTTCTGACTTGAGTAGTTCTAATCAGTGGTTGTGTAGTTAGTTGCCCAGGTTCAGGGTATAGGGTTGAATCTTGAGGTTCAGGTAGGCTGAACAGGTGTCCTGAGTCAAAGTTGGGCACCTGTACCTAACTATAATTTGAAAAGGAGTCTTGTCAACCATTAATGGCACCTGGAGCATCTCCTGTGTGTCCTACTGTTTGACCAGTCCAGAGGCATGTACATCTTTAATATGTATTGAAACATCACCTCCTTTGGCTTTGCTGCCCTCAGTTTGTGGTCTGTATGCATGATGGGATGGGTAACCAGGTATGGCTGGGGTGCTCTCAGCAGCTTTGAACCAGGTTTCTGTGACTGCACAAATGTTGGCATCTTCCAGGGTTGAGGGATGCTTGCAATGACTGCAGTTTCATGTTGAGACTCTTAGTGTTCAGCAGCATGACCTTTAAATTGTGTTTAGATGAGATTCTCATGTTGGTAACTTTGATCTCCAGACATTACCTAAAAAAGGCACTATGGGTAAGCAAGAGCCTTTGCCAGGAGCCTGAAGCCCAAGGGAACAGATGCAGGCCATCTCTGGCAAAGCATAGTGGTCCGTCATCAATCATGTCTTCCTAGGCCGATTGGTACTGGATCCCCTTAGAATGACACCAGAAACTAAGTCAGCTGTTAGTCAATCATTTTTTTTGTTTGTAGTGAGGCATCTTTCTGGGTGATGGTAGAATGCTGCTTAAGGCTAGTGACATATCTGCCTGGAACACACATTTGATGAGCTTGATCATGTCTGTCTCTAGTCCAGAGAGATGCATTTCAGGTCATTCACTCTAGCATGAACTATGACAGAGTCATAGCAGTACTTGTTGAGTGCATGGGTGATGTGGCGAATTCTGGCACCTGAGAACTTACTGTGACTTTCTCCTTATTCAGTGTTGTGAGAGGCACATCATGTCTCCTATGATAAATATATTGGGTTTATGGTTCAGCCTTGATGGCTATAAGACCACAGGCATGTGGACTGTGTGTGATATGGTAGGCTGTGGACTTTGTGTGTGTTGTTTTCTCAGAGGTCTCTTTTGTTTAGGTATGTTTATAAGAACCTCCACATATGTGGGTGTATGTTGTGTTGGTGTGGTGGATGTGCAGACAACCTCTCCGTGCCAGGTATAGTGGCTTGTGAGGGAGAAAACATAGACTCCAGGTTTTTAATGTAGTTGCATTTCTCATAAATTGTGTTAATTGGGGGTAGTAAGAGAGGATTGTCTGTGTACATGACAGTTGCTGCACTGTTTCAGGATGGCCATATCAACCAGATTGGCAGGAGAAACTAGGAAACTGTCTGTCCATATTTGTCAGAATCGGTGAGGGGGATGAGTTAAGGAGCGCAAAGGTGGAAAGATCTGAGATGGGTACTAGTAACTTGCTGTAAAGAAGCTTCACTACCTCAGGATTGAGAGTGCTAGTAAGAGGAAATTTGAAGCTGGAATAGCTTGCAATGGGTTACATCAAATGAGTGGCAGTGCGCAACGCACACACATGGTTTAAATACCAGAAAAGATGCAAGAACCTAGAAGCTCAGATTACTACACAATCCTGCTAGACCCTGCACTTTCAACCAATCATTCATGCTAGAGAATGTCAGGCAGCCCTGTTACTCTCACTAACGGAGAAGACCAGCCCCTACCAGCACAAGATGACTGCCAGGAAACTCAGCAAGAAAAAACACCAGGCCTGGATGCAGCAAACCTGTATCCAGATTATGCTACTTGACTAGAACATGGAAAACTCCCAGAAAATGCACAGAACAGCACAGACAGAGCACTCAAAACTAGAAATTACAACTCTCAGTATGAAAAAAAACAGTTTACAGTTACGTAATTCAGTAAAAATACAGTTACAGTAATGAAACACTACTTAGCAATGAAAAATACAGTTAAACAGTGTAAAACAGTACAATAATGCAATAAAACATTAAGAAAAGCTTTATAACAGTACAAAATGTAGTAGCTGTATATCACAACTATAAGTGTTAGGGAGTGCAATTCAATGAAGTAAATGTAAAAAACACCCCACTTATTCAGCTCTTGGAGCTTCAGGGAATTTCTGCTACATCACATTGATGAATCAGCACTCCTCAGCCAACTTCCTTTAAAATGTACAATCCTTTTTACTGCTCTGCCTTCAGTTTGATTTGTTGTTGCACAGGTTTGTCATGTTATCTCAGAAACCAAATTGTGCCATTAGCATCCTTTCTCTATATTCTTTAAGGCAACACTGGCTTCTACGTTGTTTAGAACGTGATCTTAAGTCGTGTTTTAACTTGTTGTGCCTCACCAGCCTCTGCCTTTGTTTCCTTTTTGTGTCCTGGCAGTGTGATGCCATTTTAGTAGGTTTGCACAATTAGTTCCTGTACCTCATAATATCCTGTTTTGCAAATTTGCTTATTTATTCTTTGTATTAATTCTTCAAAAATCGACATAAGAGGGCTTAATCCATACCTTAAAACTGCTCATATTATGTAAGAAATATTTTGGTCTTCATCACTTTAGAGACCCCAAATGCAGATTTACTTGCATTTACTCTAATGTTGACCTGTCTGCGAGTATGTTGTGTGGTGTTCTACAGGATAACACATTGTGTAATACTGTAAGGATAAGACATTTAATGTAATGCTGTACTGACGGACTATATTAATTCTTTCCATTCTAAAGAAATTTCAGGCCTGCTAGAGTGTGGTAGGGAGTTTGGTTTTGGTTGGTGTGGGCTGACAAGTTCTAATTTCCCTACCAAATTACTACAAAGGTACCAAAAGAATAGTTTGTAATTTCCCGCAGCTGCCATTCATTGTACTTCCCTAATGTATTTAAATATTGTAGGAATTTCTCCATTTGTATCCTCCGACTTTGAAATTAACATTATTACAGCATAATTGACGTTGCTTTTGTCCTTTATTATTAGCATAGATTTGTTCCAATGTTGAAGTAACAATTCTGGACTTTTCACAAGTTTTTTTTACACATTTCGTCTAATTCTATTGCTTGTTCGGTCTAACGTCACTTCTGCACTTTACTATAACAACAAAGTTTAATTTAGAGAAACTTAATAAACATGAGTGTGCAAATCTTGTGAAACTAAACCTGAAATACCATGGATCTGACTTTTTTCCTTTGCTTGTTTTATTCATTTGCATTTATTAACCAGGATAGTTTGAGCGAAAGCCCCTTTTTCAGCGGAGGCTCAGGGAGAAAAGCTCCACAGTTAGCATTGTAACAAGATACTCTGCAATGTAAGGTATTATTTTAAACCTGTCAGTCTGTCAGGAAAAAGGTGAAAAATAAGAGGTGTTAGTAAGAGAACAGAAGGTAGTGAGAGATGTATTCAACGACAGAAGGCATATGTAGAATTTTAGTGTGCAGAGTCCATTTTTCTTGTCCACTGTCTTGGCTATCTTAAAGTGGTAGAATTTTTTTTTAAATACAAAGACAAAACCATGTACCACTCTTTCATCATGGTTAACATGCTTTTTAAGTTCTTTGTTTCCTTCTTTGGGTTTTTTCCTATCTTTTGGTATCATTTAGAATTGTAAAAATGAACCTGGGTAGATTATGCTTGTTTTGTTTTGAGATTGCATTTACATTTTGCAATGTTTGATTTAACTAGAGTCCACCACTGGTAATATCTACTTATTCATGCAAAATAATAAATTAACATGTATATTTAGACTGTTTTTTACTGTCAACCCAATTGAACAGATGTTTATTCCAATCATATGCTGGGTTTATTTGTAATCTAATTTTGTTCACAAGTTATGCAGTGGATCACTTTGGTCTGCAGCTTCAAGTTAAAAACTCACTAATCTTTTTATTTATTTATTTAACATTTGTTAACCGGGAAAGTCCAACTTGGAACAAAGCCAATTTTCAGTGGAGGCCAGGGGAGAAATGCTACAGTCGCATGTGTCTGTAATGTGGGAGGAAACCGGAGCATCCAGAGGAAACCCACATGAACACAGGGAGGACATGCAGACTCCGCACAGAAGGCACCCCAGCTGAGAATTAGGGGTCTATATTAGAACATCGAAGTTTCAGAACTTTGTATGTTCTAATATTGAACCCTATAAGCAAAAGCTGAAAATAGCGAAGTTTCAGAAAACCAAATTCTTTCCCAGGGAAAGAATTTCGTTGTCTGTTCCTGTTGCTTCGCTATTTTCAGCAATGTGGTGGAAAGTTACAGGTCGGGTACAGGTAAGTGTGTGATTGTGTGGATGTGAGGGTTAGGGTGCGGGTCAGGTAAGTGTGCGAATGTGTGGACGTGAGGGTTAGGGCGGGGTAGGTTTGTTAGGGTTAGGGCGCAGGTGAGGTGTGTGTGCAATAGTGACAGACTTTAGGGTTAGGGTTTGGGTTAAGGTAAGTGGGTAGATAGTGGTGTATGTACAGTTTAGTGTAGGGTTAGATGTAAGACTTTAAGTGTATGTGTGTGGATTGCTGTTTGTTTGATGTGTTTGTGTTATGTGTATGTGTTTTGGAACAGCAAATTATTTCCCTAGGGAAACAATTCGCTGTTCTGAATTTTCGATATGATCAGTTTTCGGTTACTAAGGGTCGATATTAGACTCTAAGTTTGATGTTCTAATATAGACCCGAGAATTGAACCGGAGAACCTCTTGCTGTGAGGCGACAACGCTACAGCTGCACCACTGCGCCGTCCAATCTGTATTTTAACAACTTTTTTTCAACATTTAGACAAAAAGAAGTGATGCATACGTAATATATTCTTTGTTGCATATGATGGAGTAAAAAAAATATTTAGCTTTAATTTCACAACCTGGCCTTCTCTATCTAATTTTAGATGCATCAGAATATTTTTTTCCTTCAGTCATTCTCTTTGTTAAATCACTGTTATCTTTTCACATTGTAAGTAATATTTTCTGAGTGGTACATAAAAATCTGCTGACTATTGCATTGTACCCACAGCATTAAAGCTTGAAGAGGTGTTCCACTTTTATGGTGCCATCTCTGGATGTGGTCTTACCTTAGATGTGGTCTTACCTTAGACTTAAGCTCCTTTCTGTATGACCTGGTGACAATTTCAGGTTGATGTGAAAAGTGGTGTGGTGACTGTTGGCAAAGAGAAATTGAGTTTTCCATGCTGTTTGATAAATTTTTCTGAGTCAGTATGGATGTGGTTTTAAGTCAGAGTAGCTGCTACCCTGAGGCACTGTGGTTGCTGCTGTGTCATATAAGCACCGAATCTGGTAGCTGATGAGTATTGCATGGTCTGCTTTTTCTGACGATTTCTCACTATTTTGGAAAAGCTGCACACCTTAACATCTTTTTTTAGCCATCCATCCGTTTTTCTAGAACTGTCTGGCAGTCAGCACAGCGGATTAACACTACAAGCTGTTAACGAGCTGCTTTCTGTAGTCCAGGATTTGAGTCTCTCGGTCTCAATTTACCTGCTAATTGACTTTGACCAAATCATGTAATTAAACATTACTTCTCTCTTGCCCCTGAAATGGTACACATGTATCTAGTGGGTTTACCGAGTTCACAAATTAAAAACAAACAAACAAAAAAAAAAGCTTTATCCTTAATAAGGCCATGAGGATGATGGAACCTATCCCAGCAGCCATTGGGCACAAGGATTTAAACCTCAGTCCAGACAAGGTGCTACTGATCTGTTGCAGAACGCACATACATGTGTACACTGCTTGCATACCTACAGGTGATTTGGAAGATTGACCGTCAATAGACTGTAACTTTGGCAGGAGAGAGGAAACAGAAGAACACAGACAGACAAACACACACACACCCTTCAGACTCCACATGTAAGGCACCCTAGCTGAGAACTGAACTGGCAAACCTCACATCATGATATGTAGTGCTATTCACAGCATGACTGTGCTGTGTTATTAGCTGATTCTGTCATGCTTATGCTGTTGACGTCTCCAGAACTACATGGAGCACACCAATGAGGTGTTGACCTAGCAGTTCATATAAAGAAAACAACTTCTCACTTTCTGCTGTTCAATTTCCTTCCTTTTCTACTCAGAAATGTAAAACTGAGCAACAGCATGCTAGTTTAAAAATGCATTGTGACTGATACACATATGACACAAATTATTTTAGCATAACTGTGTAATTAGATCAAAAAATTTCATTTACTTAATTGCTGTTCTTTAAATAGCTGCAAAGGCAAAAAGTTAAACTCCAGTTAAGCAACAACATAATTTCAGTTTTGCAAGTTTGATAAATTATAGTTTGTTTTCTTAGCTTGGAGGGATACAAGTTCTCAGTTTGTAGTCTCTTTCCTGGTTACAAGGAAATATTTATAGCCAAAAGCAATTTGAATGTGAATTACTTTTCCTAACACTTTTTAACCTTGGGAAATCTCATCAGACATTAAATCTGTACCTGTGTCATCATAATGTTGCCTAAATTAATTTAAAATTATTCTAGCATGTAATATAAACTGTGTGTGTGTTTATGCAGTTCATTTACTCACACATATGTGTATGTACTTACTGTCTGTCTTGAGTATTCGTTGATTTGGAAAACTTTTCTGTATACATATAGAAGTGTGTGTGTGTGTGTGTGTGTGTGTGTGTGTGTGTGTGTGTGTGTGTGTGTGTGTGTGTGTGTATATGTATGTATATGTATGTATATGTATATATACAGAGCCCCCCCTGTCTATTAAAGTAAAAATTAACAGCTGAACTTTCAAACTCAAGAAGATTTTAAAGCCTTGAGGATATTTTGTATAATTTTTTCTCCGTGTTTGAGATGTGTGTGTGTGTGTGTGTGTATATATGTATGTATATGTATGTATATGTATATATATAAATATATATATATATATATATATATATATATATATATATATATATATATATATATATATTCACTTCAGAAGATTGAAAACCCACAATCTCGAATCCCATAAGACTGACACCCAAAATCCTGAAAACTCAAAATCCTGAATCCAAAAAGACTGAAAACACACAGGATACAAACACTGACTATAGACAAGACCAAGCATATTACTTTCCACCAAGTATGAGTATGTCACACCCAGTGCAAATCTTAACATCTTTAACTGCAACTTCAGCTCTGACTCCTGCCTTTGTCAATGCCACCGTCTCCATCCTATACAACATAGCTGGTCTCACTACCCTCTTGTAGACCTCCTTTTTCACTCTTACTAGTATCTTGTTACAAATCACTCCTGACATTCTTCTCCACCCATTCCAGCCTGCCTATACTCTCTTCTTCACCTCTCCTCCACACTCACGATTACTCTGAACTTTTGATCCCAAGTACTTAAACTCATCCACCTTTGTCAACTCTACTCCCTGCATCCTCAACTATCCTGCCTCTCATTCACTCACATATATTGTCTTAGTCCTGCTGACCTTCATTCCTCTCCTCTCTAGAGCACATCTCCACCTCTCCAGGGTCTCCTCAACCTGGTCCCTACTCTCACTACAGATCACAATGTCATCTGCAAACATCATAGTCCATGGGGCCTCCTGTTTGATCTCGTCTGTCAACCTGTCCATCACCATTGCAGATAAGAAAAGGCTCAGAGCTGATCCTTGATGTAATCCCACCTCCACCTTAAGTCCATCTGTCACACTGAACATTTATTTTCTGAAGATAAACTTTCCATTACGTAGTGTTTGCTTAATGTTATGTAACCCTCCCATGCTTATGCAAAAAAAAAAAAAAATCGGATTAACCAAGGGCATTTAATCCAGATATTCACTATGCAAAAGTAAGAAAAAACATCTCGGCTCCATGTATATTATAAATTAGTGCACTTTTACACCCAACCCCATACCTTTACAGCCCAAGATTAGTGGATATTAACTTAAACATTCTTTTGTCCTGTCTTTCTTCTCATTTTACATGGTAATACATGTATGTTTCAAAACTAAAACAAAGTATTTAACTTCAGTATATTTATCACATACAAGAATCACTGAACATGATCTACTATATTACATGCAATTTATATCATGAAATTTTCATACAAATATTGAGAGCAAAAACTGTTTTACTTATTTTTCCCCATTTTGCTATCCTTCTGAAACCTTAAGGACATGAAGTGACTTATATGCCTTTCAGCCCCCTCACAAGGTTAAGAAAGTCAACAAAGTCCAGTCTTTCTCAGCTAATTTTTCTTGTAAAACCATATAGTTTCACATTTAATCACTACATTCATTGTTGTGGTCTTCCTGTTCATCTTCTACTCCCATCCTCAAACTCCAGTTCAAGTCCAAGGTACTCCTGATTTTTTTTTAGTTAACTCCTGTGCTGTTTTTCTCTCTCTGTTTAAGCTTTTTCATTTTTAACACTGAAAAATGTTTCGCTGGTAAAGTCTCTGTGTGAACTTTATTATCAGAAGAATGAGAAGTAGAGCCGTCTTTTATTTGATGGCTCACTCATTGTTGGACAGATTTTTTTCCTTCATTGCCTGTTCTGCATCAAAAACTGATTTTTGTTCTCCAGGAAAAAAATATTCTGAACACAGCTGGGTACAGCAGTTTGAATCTCATACCTGCCTCTCTACAGTCTTGCTTCTCTTCTGCCTGGTATGTAGTGAATAATCATTTTCCACAAGTACTCTAAAATCTCCACTTTTTAATACTTTGTCATTCTGCCACAGCTTTGTCAGTTATGATTGCATTTTTACTAATACAGGTCTTGGATGCTTTCTCATGGCCAGATTTGGAGCATACAGATGATGTGCCCTTTCAATTAACAAATCATGCTGTGGAATAATAGTCCAGTCTCATATTTGTGCTTTCATAAATTCAGTACAGTCTGTTTGCTCCAGTTTCTCTGGTATAGCAGAAACTTTCAGGTTTTCTCTGCGTGCTCTGTCCTCTGTTACCATTTTTGAAACTGCTGTTCTTCAGCAGTGTCGTACTCCAACAGCCTTTTCTTCATTTTGACCTGTGTTGCAGCATTATTTCATCTGAATATCTGTTTAAAGTTTCTTCCATTTTTTCAACCTTTTGTTTTTTGAGTTGATGTACTCCATCAATGTTTCATTTATTTTAATCATTTCTGAGCAGATTTGATGTATTTTCTTGTAAATTATTGGAAATCATCTCTTGTACCAAAGCAGAAACTTGAACTGCTTTTTGCTGAACAAGTTGCAGAATTTTTCCCAGTCAGTGTTTTCTCTTCACCTTTTCTGTTTGATTTCCTTGCAGGCTGTCCAAGTTTGTTCTTTGCTGGCACTTGGGCAGTGTACTTACTATGCAGTAACTAAATTTTGCTAAAACTGTCAGAATTACTAGCCCTTATCTATCAGTTTCTTTTTTCACACAGGGTGAGCTGAAGTTAAGCTGTTGATCAATGTGTAGACATCTTGGAGGTTTCTATTTCTTAATACATGTTTAACTGGGTAAACCCACTAGGTACAAACACCCCTTTTCAGGGGGAACCCTGGAGTACTGTCTGGTTAAGTGACTTGCTCATTCAAACAAAAAGCAAATGAATATGGATGGAATCAAATCTTGTATCCTTGGCTAATTTTCTGAAAATAAATACCTTTTTATTTTATATATTTTGGTCATTTATTTATTGCCATTCTTTTTTTGGCTAAATGTCTCATGTTTTTCTTTTGAGTGAGGTGTTTAAAAAGGAGTAAACTGGTGACCAGTATTATATTTTGACCTGATGTTTGATGTGCAGAACAAAGAGATGGATATTTTTTCCCCCATTACAGTTTTTCATTCATAAAAAGCTAATCATGGGGATTTGGGTGTCACCATGCTAGCGTCCAGCATCAGAAGCATGCAATGCAATGCTGAAACGTGTTTTCAGTGTGTATGTGAGGTTGTCCATGAAATTTTCACTGGTAAGTAATTATTTTCAGTTTGTCCCATGTTTAGCTGATGATTCTAAGTATTGTCATCTTGAAATGCTTTCCTTCCATTCCATTATTAAGGGTTGTGATTCCTGTTTCACCAATGTCAATACTAAAGCTTGGGGTGTCTTTCAACCATCTTTTGGACAAACTACATCTTGTAAGTCGAGACAAATTAACTTGTGCACACACACAGTAAAACTCAAAGCATGCTGACCTTTACTTAGTGTTAATAAGACAGTGCCCTGTATGTTGCGATCAGGTTTTTTAGGAATGCCATAGTCTCTTCCATTCCCAAAGTTCTGTGAATTTATTTATTATTATTTTTTTATTTTTTGGTAATCTGTCATGGGATACAGTTGGCCACTATACTTCCTTAGTGTTCACCTGCATGACTTCCAGTTTAGGTGATGTAAGACCCTTAATGTCTTGTCCAAAGGACAGCACCTTACTCTCAAGAATATATACCAAGTCCCTCAGCCGTACTGCAGTGTCAATATCTGAATGTGAATGTAAGCAGTTGGTATGCCTGCTCTGGCATTCATCCTGTCCCCTTCTGATGACAGTCAGTCAAGTGTGATGCCACCTAGTGGCCACCTTTAGACAACCAATCTGAAGAAGTGGCAGCAAGTTACCAGTTTTTTCATGAAAGTGTATTATTGTGGACTGTGTTGGTGCTATCATAAATGTTATATTTTTACTGGGTAGCTGCAGTTAGTCACCTGCAGGTTCATAAATGTAACTTTGGAAGTCTGACATTGTGTCTGATAAGTGGCAGCTTTCCTGTGAGCAGTAACTTTCAGTCTTTTGTGAAAATGAAGGACATGAACCACATTACCATGATCATGGCATCGTCCTTTTTACAGATGACATGACAGCAAGTTTTGTGCAGATGTCAATGCATATTATCTGTAGCAAAGTCTGATAAGGGGCACTGCGTAAGAAACTGGTGAGTTCACTGGCACTGAAATCTGCTGAGCATGATGTATGGTATAGAACTAAAATGTAAAGTCCGTTAAGGGCATGATGCACATAATGAAGCATGAGCGCAGCTAGTTTTGTTAAGTCCTGGTGCAAAGAGGTGTGGTGAGCAGACGGCAGTGGCATGAAGTTATCTGCCCTGCCTTTGTTGAGTGGGTAGGTAGATTGGTCATGAAGCATCTACAGCTATGACTAGGACTCACAATAGAGCAGTACTGGGAAAATAAAAGGAATAGCCTAGAGATAACACAACCGCATTAAATGCAGCTCACATCCTGATAGTATTCTGTGTAATTTGCATAAGATTGTAATAGTGTATGTGTTAAGAAAGGTGTTTAATCTAATGAGTAATAAAAGGAGAACTTGTGAACATGGGAGATGAGCTGTTATTTATGCCAGGCTGTTTATTCTGTGTGAGAAGAACGTGACTGACTTAAGTTTGTCAAGTTTTTAGTGTTTGCCTTTCTCTGGAAGTAGGAGAAAGACCGTTTCAACAGGCTGGTCCAGGTTTGATGAAGGTCTTACCAGTATTTGTTCAAAAAGATGGTCTTGTGAAAATTGTTATCGTTATTTGTTCAAAGAGTTTAGGAGGGGCTTTCTAACTTACTGTCATGGAGAATAATGTGAGCGCATGCATTGTTTCACTAGTTCAAAATAAGCAGTGGAGAGAACTTGTGTACAAGTAATAGGAAATTCATCTGAGTTTTGCTGAAGCAATCAGTGGAGTCCTACGATCTGCCAAAAAACGTGAAGTATCACATTGTGTTAACTAGAAATGTGATATCTGAAGTAGACTTTAATGCAATAGTGACCTGAGCATATTATACCTCATGAGATTAAATTTGATGTTGAAGTAAATTTTAGTTGTAAGACCTTATTGACTGCTTTCTTTATGTAAGGCTTGAATTGCCATGTCGAGCCCATATGGAGGCCAGGATGTTTGCTTTCAATATCTTGGTTAACTGTTTTCCCCCACAGGGCCCATTACTAAAATTTCTTTGAGAAAGTGTAGCTTCCTAGGGGTAGCAAAGATCTTGGTGAAGAGTTTTTGGCATTCTTTATAAGATTATTGTGGGATATCCACTTCTGTATGGAATTGTAACCTTACTAGACATAAGGTCGCAAGTTGCTGAATGATTTATCAGGGTTATCTGTGCACGTTGTGCAATCTAAGGTAGGTAGGTCTAAGAGATAATTGAAGTTGATGTTGAAAGCTAGAGAAATGCTAGAAAAGTGATGTTATGAATGGATAGTGAGCAGAGCGAGAGAGGAAATTTGGTGTTGTGAGAGAGAAAGATGAAATCTGTGATGGTGGCAAATTTGTTTAATTTTGTGACCTTTGGTATAGAAAGGCTGAGTTGGCAATAATTTCTTCTACTTATGACCAATGGTCCTGTTCTGAAAGTAGGTGAGGATTGCCTGGCTTATACCAGGCAATTTATAATGGCTGGTAGAAGAGATGAGAGACTGCACAGACAGCTTTGTTGTGGGTGCACACATATGATTCCCACTATTGGCATCAGATGTAGACTCGCATAACCGTTTCTCACATTGTCACCATCTGCTGTTAAAGGAGGGTCATACAGTAGATGGACCATACAGCAATGAAATAGATTGTGTGGTACAACTGCCTGCAGGGTTGATCATCTGGCCTTTGTATCTAGATGGAACAGAATAGGGTAGTGGGCAGTGAACAAATTAGTAAAATGGCTGAACTCGTGATGTATATGGTACAGAAACTCCTCTAATTTAGTTGAAAGTTTTCAAGTACATATAGAACTTGTTATGGTATGAAGACTTCTTGATTAGATCTTGCTATTTCTGTTTTATTGACCAGCTGATGACTGTTAGGTCACAGCTCTCAACTTCTTAGCACAAGAAATCTGGACAAAGCCTAACATAATGGGGGACAAAGACCCAAAAACAGGGGCAAGTTTTAAATACTTCCCTTATAAATGTGGACATTGGATTTGTGTTTGCATGTATTTTTTGAAAGATATGAAGTCTGAAACTGAAATGTCTGTCATTATTTTGTGAATTCAGTCCTCAGTGATTTGCCCGAAACCCACGTTTTATGAGGAACAGACCAAAACTGTGAGGCAAAAATCTGAATATTTTGTCAAAATCTTGATAGCTGAGAGAATGTTAGTCCCTTTAAGCCTGCAAACAGTTTAAGGAGACCGATATAAGTGGTATTTTTACTGTTATGTAAGTGGACCAGAACAAAGAAGAATTCTCCTGCTAAGTACCATAGGTGTGGTCCAGGTAAAGCAAAAACTTGCTGCTTATGCGTAAGCTATTTTATTCAGACATATTTTTCTATATACGAAGCTTAGTGCTGCTTTGTGGGACTAGTAACAGTAGCCCACCTTGGGGACACAGTACCACAGCTGTTGCCCTGTTAAATCAGCAGGCAGATGATGTCCAAAGTAAATGTTAGCTGCAGACAGACTGAGCTTGTAATTGCTACCTGTGAATAGCAAATAAAGGCACAAAAGTGTGTTGTAGTTGGTTAAAAAAACATAAGCATAAGGGGAATATTTAGAAGCCTACATTTTTGCATCCCTCTAATGAGGAGTTGTTCTGTTTTACTGTTAAATCCTTGTACATCCTTTTGTGTTGCTGCAGTAAGGCAAGCTTGTGGCATATTTTCTGCATCCATGTGAATGTCTCTTTAGTCCAGATATGTTTAAATCAGCTGAAATACAATGCGCTGATGATGGCATTACATGAGGCACTGTATGATTAGAGTTTTGGGCAGAGCTCTGGCAAAGTACATCAGCAGAAGTATTAAAAAAAAAAAAAAGCACAAAAACTAAAATTGTAATAGTTGAGACCTTCAGATTTCATTTCATAGGAAAGGCAGGGGGATGTTATTTGCCATCAAGACCAGTGATTTCTATGCTTTGTGTCCTGATGAAGACCCTAGTAATTTTCCTTCCCATAAAAGTGATGAAGGTTACAGCCAACTCTGTGGCTGTTCTGCAGCTGAATCTTTTTTAAATCTAATCTTTGGCAAGTGGAGTGGAGAAATACGTTTAGTGTCTTTGTTACTACTGGTTACAAGTTAAGAACACACAGATTTAAAACAGGTGTGTCTGGGTGAAGTGGAGAAGGTCCGGAAGCTGTCAAGGTTTTTTTTTTTTTTAACTTTTATTCATAAAATAAATGCATATGGTCCTTTATCTTTTAACACATGGGTATGACTAATGTGGTGGAAAATGGCATATGGTGTTATTAACTGGATTTAGGCAAAAAAGTGAGCTGAGTACATTCTCATACAGTTAACAGGTGTTTTCTGTTGGCCATCTGTATATAAATGCACTGGTTTCAAGACCAGGTTTGGACGCAATGGCAGGCAGGTCAACAGGATGTGGGGTGGGACAATACACTTAAGCTTGGAGAGTTTAAAAGAGGTGGGGCTTTGCATTAAAGGTACAGGATCATGATCGTTATTTAAAGTGATTTGCTCATATTCAAAAGTACAATGTAGCATTTTAATGAGCTAAGAGCCATGATGCACTTGAATTCAATTCATTCTGTATTTGAGCTGTTTTTAATATAAAAGCTTTGTAAACTTTTTTTTATTAAACCACAGCCCTAATAAATTTAGTCTATCCCTCAGTGACATCAACTGTGGGATAACGTGAGGTGCATTCATAGACTTTAGTGGACTCATCTGCGCATACAAGGAGATGTATCTATTAAAGTCTATGGACACACCACGTACCTAAGTTGACATCACTGAGGTTAACGTGTACTGTTTTTCTTCAGTGATAACTTTTTAAAATAATGCTTTCCCCAAAAATCTATTAAATGTAAAGGTACTGCTGAAAACTTTAACAAATGGAGCAACAATGTTGTTTGGTGCGCACTGTGGTGGCAGGGAAAGACGTTCACACTTGTGATACACTGTCAGATGTAGCTTTGATCAAAGTCATTATATTTGGGGATGGGAGAATGACGTAAAAAAGAAGAACATACCAAGATGTCCTTCATGGATGCATCTGCAGTCATAACAAATGGGTTGTCCTGTCGTCAGGCAGCCCTTCGGTCGGCCGGATTCCAAAGTCTGGGTCCGGCTTCGGCTGATGTCGCACTTCACCCGACGTCATCTCTGCTGGTCTTCGGGTATAAAGGCATCAGCCGACGCCATTTTCCCCAGTCTTTCTTGCCGCGTGGCGCCCGAAGCAGACGCTGTTCGCAAGTGCCGGTCGGTCAGATCCAGAGATTACTACTACCGAATACTACTTCGAAGACTTCTAAAAGCTAAGTACCCGTTGGGGACTCTTTCTTGCCTCAGCCGATGTCAGAAAAAGTCAATAACTGTTTAACTTGTGGGAAACAAATACCTCATAAAGATTTCCACTCTTACTGTTTGCCTTGCTTAGGCCCAGACCACGACGTAGCAGCCTGTTCGGCCTGTGCTTCCTTCAACCGACAAACGCTTAGGCGTCGGTCGGAGTTTGCTGAACAGTTTTTCGGCTCAGATTTTGCGTACATTATGCCGTCGGATCCTCCGACTACCCAAATTGTTAAAAAACGCAAAGAAAAAGACCGACACTCGTGGTCCGCGGTTTCGGCCGAAACCACGATTAAGCAAGCCGCGAGTGTCTCGGTTTCGGCCGAAACTGAGCAAACTGGTCAATTTTCAGCCGAATCCATGACTACTACTGAGGCTCCTGCTACCTTACCTGAATCAGCCTCAGAAATTTTACCTACAAATGTGGTTCCTAGTGATTTATCGGACACCATTCCTTTGGATGTCTCTACCCCAGCACGTGGTGCTGCTAGGCCTCCTGCAGCCATGTCTATTAAAGCCTTTGCCAGGGCTAAAGCAGCCAAATCTGCTAAATCAGTGCCTGTTAAACCCCCCTCACACAGGCCCACTTCTAGTTCACAAATGCTTACTCTGGCAGAAGATTTAATATCCTTAATTAGGGGATCCCAATCTCACCCAGACAGGGCCTCTCAGCCCCCAGAAAAGAGACCTAGAACAGAGCCCCCCGAGCCTGTGTCCTCTGATGATTCTGTGGATGACTCAGACATTACAGACCAGCCAGAGGCTCCTTTTTCCAATTATGAAGATTCCGATGCTGAAGAATCCATTCCAGCTGCCTCTCCACCAGAGGAATTCTCCTTTGGGGAAACCTTACATGCCATGAGAGAACAATTCCAATGGCAGGGACAAGATTTCTCTGATTCAAGAAAAAGGCTTAGGACTTTTCTGCACTTACCACAACACAGGCCCTTAGCTATACCTCCTGTTCTGCCTGTTGTGGACGATGCATTTAATGATGTCTGCACTGCACCTGATTCTTTACCTCCAGCCCCTGCCAAACCAGATAGATTTTACAGGGTACCAGACACTCATCACCACCTATACAAGGCCCCACTTGCAGACCCGAAACTATATCCCAGGGGCCTAAGGCAGTAGCCTCGACCACAGCAAAACCCTATTCCCTCTGAAAGGGAATCCAGGTCCTTAGAGATGGGGTAAAAAGTCTACACCTCTGCTACACTCTCAGCCAGAGCTTTAAACTGTCAGTTTCACATGATCCAATACCAAGAGTTTATGCTTGATCAGTTAATTAAAAAAACTGTCCTCTGATGAATCTTTAGATAAGAAAAATGTATTAGAAATGGTAAATAACATCCAACAGGTTAGTAACCATTCCTTAAAATGTGGCTATGATGCACTGGAGGCTTCATTTAGATCAGCCATGACTGGCACAGTGATAAGAAGGCATGCATGGTTGAAAGAACAGGTCTTACGGATCATGTTAAAGCAAAACTATTAGATGCTCCTATGGATAAGGCCAGTCTATTTGGGAACCTGCACAGCAGGTAATGAAGAAAATGGAAGAAAAGGCAAAATCTGTACAAACAGTTAAGGATTTCTTACAGGTTCAGCCCCCAAGGTTTAGCAGGAACTGGCCTGCCAAAAATTGGTCCTTTCCTGACTCCACAAGATCCCAAAGGGGCAGGAATAGGCGCTCTAGGGGCAGAAATCAATCCAGAGGAGGTGCCTACAGAGGACGACAGTGGCAAGGCAATAACCGAGGCACAGACACAACCACTGCCACTGCAACAGGACAATCACAGTGACTTGGCTCTGACCCCGCCTACCAGGGAGCAAATAGCAGCACCATTAGGCGGAAAGTTAGCCTTATTCTCGAAAAATTGGCACTACATCACAAAAGACAAGTGGATTTTGCAAACCATAGACCAAGGCTACCGTTTCCACTTCCACACTTTACCAGTAAAAAGAGGAATGCCAAACCTGCCTCCAAATCAAAAAATAGAAGCTCTGCAGCAGATGGCGGAATTATCAAAGATGAGAGCTGTGGAAAGAGTTCCAATAACAGAACAGGGCAAAGGATTCTACTCCAGACTCTTCCTAGTGCCAAGAAAAGAGAAAAACTGGAGACCTATTCTCGACCTGTCCATCTTAAACACATACATCATTGTCCCAAAATTCAAAATGCTGACCCTACAGCAACTTCTTCCCATGCTGGGCAAGGAGTGTTGGCTGGTAACTCTAGATCTCAAGGAGGCATACCTGCACGTCCCCATTCGACCAAATTGCAGAAGATACCTCAGATTTCTTGCAGGATCAGAGCACTATCAATTCTCAGCATTGCCCTTTGGCTTATCTACTGCCCAGAGTATTCACAAAATGCCTGGCATCAGTAATCGCTCACTGCAGAGTACAGGGAATCCAAATTTACCCATACCTGGACGACTGCCTGTTACAAGCGGACAACAAAAGCAAGCTGACAACAGACTTACAAAGGGTCATTTACTTGCTACAAGCCCTGGGATACACAGTCAATTTACAAAAGTCAAGGCTGATACCATCCCAAACAAGAACTTTCTTGGGCATGGAATTGGACACAGTAAAACAAATGGCATTCCTAACTGCAGAAAAACAAAAAGAGCTCCCTCTTTACTTCTTGGCATTAACAAAGCAGAACAAACTAACAGCAAGAACAGTTCTGCAGGCTTTGGGCTTCATGGCATCATGCATAATCTTGGTCCCACATGCCAGACTGCATATGAGAAAGTTACAGTGGTACCTAAAGAATTTATGGTCTCAACACAGGCACAGCTTAGAAACAGAAATACCACTAATCCCATGCCTAAAACAGGAGTTCCTATGGTGGGCTCAAGCATGCCAGGCAAACCCAGGCTTACCCTTCCACAACTTTCGAGCAGGCCAAACCATCACAACGGACGCCTCAGACCTAGGATGGGGGGCGCACATGCTGGACAAATGCGTACAAGGACTGTGGACTCAGGACCAGCTGCACCTGCACATAAACCAAAAAGAAATGCTGGCAGTAAAACTGGCAATCCAAAAATTCAGACCATTCCTCAAAGAAGGCCATTTGATGATAAGGACAGACAACACCACAGTCATGTGGTACATCAACAAACAGGGAGGCACTCATTCATACCCCCTATGCAGAATGACTTTGGACCTTTGGAATCTGGCTCTCAGCTATAACATCCAGTTACAGGCAATATTTGTTCCGGGAAAAGAGAACACACTAGCAGACATTTTAAGCAGAACCACCTCGGATGCTCACGAATGGATGCTACACCCGAACATCTTCAAGGCCATCACAAAGAAATGGGGAATGCCACAAATAGATCTATTCGCTTCCCCACTCAAGCACCAGCTCAAAAAATTCTGCACAAGGACATTCCACCCACTTGCATGGAAGGTGGACTCTCTATCCTTCAGCTGGAAAGGCCTGACAGCATATGCATTTCCACCTCTTCCCTTGATGCACAAGGTACTACTGAAAATCAAAGAGGAACGTCCAAGGATAATTCTGATAGCTCCGAACTGGCCAAGACAACACTGGTACCCATTGCTGAGGAGCATGTCTTGGGAGAAAATGTGGCCAATACCACTGATGCCTCTGATGTTAACTCAGAACAACTACAACATCATACATCCCAACCTAAAAACCTTGCAACTGACTGCCTGGAACATCACATAGCAGCAACTAACCCAGACCTTTCCCAAAGGGTTAAAGACATTATCCTTGAAGCCCGCAGACCTTCAACAAGAAGGAACTATGCAGGAAAATGGAAAAGGTTCGTCATTTGGAGTACTGAAAGAGGAAAAGATGTGTCGAACATAGATATTGCTAACATTCTGGAGTACTTGGCAGAGCTTCTACATACTATTCCTCCTATTCCTCCATCAAGATACATGCATCAGCTATTTCAGCAGAATACAGCTTTGATCCTCCTGTCTTTTCACATCCTCTACTCAGGCAGTTCCTCAGAGGGATTAAGAATGTAAAACCTCCTAGGAAACCACCATTACCAGCATGGGACTTGAACTTTGTACTAGAAAAGTTGACACTCCCTCCGTTTGAACCAGCAGCAACAGCAGATCTACAACACCTGTCATGGAAAACTGCTTTCCTACTGGCTATTACTTCAGCAAGGAGGGTTTCGGAACTACAGGCCTTAATGGCAGTGCAACCCTTCCTAATCTTCCATCAAGATAGGGTGTCCATGAGAACTAATCCTACATTCATGCCTAAGGTGGTATCCAGAGTGTCTTTAAACCAGGCAATCCACCTACCTACCTTCTTTCCCAATCCACAAAACAGAGGTGAAAGAATGCATACCTTGGATGTACATAGACAGTTACGCTACTACCTGGACAGAACCAAAAGTAACAGAAAAACTGACCAGCTTTTTGTAGCCTATGCAACAGGAAGGGAAGGAAAAGCAATTTCCAAACAGACAATCTCCAAATGGATAGGAAACTGCATAAGATTCTGTTACTCCTACCATGGAAAACCAATTCCACAGAACATAAGACCTCATTCTACAAGGGCTACAGCCACTACCACAGCTTTCTTACGAGGAGTGGCAACCAAGGACATTATTGAGGCGGCTACTTGGACCTCCGTGCATACATTTGCCAAGCATTATAATCTACCTCTATACTCTAGATCCCAAGCAGGGTTTGCCACTGCTGTACTGCAAGGGATCCTAACTACACCATAATTTTTATTCCTCCTCCCCTAGTTTGGCTATGGTATTCTACCCATTTGTTATGACTGCAGATGCATCCATGAAGGACATAGTACAGTTTTGTACCTACCATAAATGTAGATGTCCGAACTGGATAGCATCTGCAGTCAGGATTACCCTCCCTCCTTCCCCTCTGTGGTATTCCTAGGGTATTTACCCGCCTAATAGCTAGCTGGGGGGGGAGTCTCTTATGGTGTATTTGTTTGTATATATGTATATACATGCTTATTTTTTGTGTTTGCCTTCTACTATTTTGGAAACATTGGCATTTATCCAAAATTTAGCTTTCCAAGAGGGCAATTGGCATCTGGGGCAAGAAACCCTGAGGAAAATGGCATCGGCTGATGCCTTTATACCCGAAGACCAGCAGAGATGACATCGGGTGAAGTGCGACATTAGCCGAAGCTGGACCCAGACTTTGGAATCCGGCCGACCGAAGGGCTGCCTGACGACAGGACAACCCATTTGTTATGACTGCAGATGCTATCCAGTTCGGACATCTACATTTATGGTAGGTACAAAACTGTACTTTAATACACTTGCGCAGAGCCAGGAGAAAGTGTAAACTAGAATATGCAATTTAAAAATTGTTGATCTAATAGTGGACTCTGCAGACAGTGAAATATTTTATCGTACCAATGCAATAGCTTCTTACAAAGCTGCTGGAGTTTGTAGATCATGGAAGCTTGTCCTTTACTCTGTTGCCTTTATGTGGACCCCTCATGGACTGCACATGTGACAGCGCAGATGTGCTGCCTGAAGATAGCTAAATATATACACACTGTCATGAACAGGTACCCTGGATTGGGACTACTGATGCATTAATGTATGAAGGAGCACAAAACTGTAAGCATGTGTGACAACTTTTCTTGCATGTTTCACCATCTTGGTGAGTAGGGCAACTCGCTGCATCCCCAACTCTTCTCAGCATGTGCCTACTGTCTGAGGATGGAGCTGCTGTGCTATGCAGCCCCACTGCAGCTGAACCTGCAGGGGTCATCTCTGATCCCCTTGTCATTTATTTAGTATGGCTTTGAAGGAGGTGTGGAGTACACTAAAAGTGATGGGCACGGCTTCTTTGTAAATGTTCTCCTTTGTTTGATTTTAAAAATCAGCCATGGGAGTCCCATACATACCTCTCAACTATCCAGATTTTCACAATGTCCAGATTTGTGCCTCACATTTTTGGTTTATCATAAAAACTGCTGTTTTCTAGTAAGCCATTGGCAAACAATTGAGGAGTGAAGTCAGAAAATAATGGGACATTTGAGTTTCAGACTTCACACCTTTCAGAAAATTCATGCTAATGCAAAACCTGTTGTATCAACTTTCTAAATATGTAAGAGCAGTATTTAAAAATTGTCCCTATTTTTGGGCCTTTGTCCCCCATTATTTATGGCTTTGTCCAGATATCTTGCTCTAAGAGGTTGAGAGGTCTGGGTCTCATGAACATATTTTGTGAGGTTTGCTCTAAGGAAACTTTACTGTTTTGATGTTTGGGATTATTTCAGACATTTGATGTGCTAAATCTTCCACATGTAAACTTGTACTTTAGTTGCTACAGGAGTTACAAGTATCCCTTCTCATCTAGAAACACATTGCCTCCAGTCCCTGTTCCATCCATTTGCAGTAACATGCATCTCTTCTTGAAGTGCTGTTACTGGTAAACTCTGAGTTAGGGCAGTTACAACTCTCATGTCAATTTGTCAGCCCCACAGAGTCCTGAGGTTAGACTACCAGTATAGTTTTAAGATTGTACTTCCTGATTACATTTGTGAACATAAAACGTGCAGTGTAAAACAAAATGGCAGATACTGTAGTAAGCTGACTCTATCCTGAAATATTTATTTTCATATGTTGAGAGGAGGATTTGCCCACCGTATTTAAATCATGTGTTTTTATGTTTATGTTTTGCTAACTGGATTAGACTGGGTGAGGTCCATATTCATAAGGGAACCCAAGGAGAAAAGCTCCTATGTAGCAAGTAAATTTAAGAAGATAAGACAAAGATTTACATGTGTGGTACGTTACCAGGGAGATGATGTATGCAAGTAAACAAAAGCATTATGTATACTGACAAGGGAAAAATAAATATTTTATTTACTTTTTGTTTATTTTACTTTTGATTACCATATCTGTCGACTGGGTTTAGTCAAAAAACTCTTTTCAATGGAGGCCTATGAAGAAAAGCTCCCATCATATTGCAAACATTTCAAATGGACATTCAGTAATGTGCATGAATTTTAAATAATATAGATTAACAATTACACATACATTTTCTAATTAGATTACATTCATATGAAATAAAGAAAACTACTACAACATAGGAGATTTATATATTTAGTAGATGTTTACCATTGACAAACCTATTTAATATCAAGTGCTCCAAACTGATTTTGTGATTAATGATTAGAAATTCAAAGAATTGGAAGTGAGTAAAAGAAACTCTATAGACAGAAAATGTTATTGTAGTTAAGAGGTGGTGTATTAAGCAGATTCATAAGGTTTGTATTAAAGGTATAAAGTCTTTGTGATGAGCAGTGACTAAAAACTATGGATATGGCTGGGAAATGCTTGTAAATCTGTCTCCAGTTGGTTATCATCTTGTGTAGTAATAAGAGATGGCTAAACATTCGGTTATCATTATAGGTAATTTCAACTGTACTGAGGACCCAGAGAATACGTCATTGTTTAGTATTAGTCTTGAGAGTGTTTACGTAACATTATGTAGCTTAAAGAATGTTTGAAATGCTTAATTATTCAGCGGAATTATTACATTTTTATACTGAACAGAACTGTAACAAGTACTATAGGTTGAAGTTATAAACCTTTTAGAGTCTGAGGACTAAAAGCGATCGTCAGTTTTTCATCGTAGCATCCAGACTTGCTTTGTATGTGTTATGTGGACATAGAAGAAGGAAGCAGTAAAAGTTATTCCAATACTTTTCTTTTAGATACGGGGAAAGCTAGGTTCTGGGTTATGGCTAGAGTACTCTGAAAGAAGTTTTGGACCAGGTCATCTGTGGGCAGCTAAAGTGTTGGCCAGTTGGTCTGAATGAAGGCACCAAGAAGCACAGGTTCTTTTAGAGGACAGTGTGTACTGCCCATAATCATTAGTCTGTGGAGTTTGTTCTTATAAGAGTTGTTAATCATGACCTTTGGGAAGACTGCAGTGAAACTTCATTTATTTAAAGAGCTGATAGTGACCCAGTCTGATGGAAACTTTTTTCCAGAAATATTGTTGAGATGAGTAAAGGACAGGACCAGTGGACTAAATTCTTATTCTATGGTGGAGTAGAAAGTAGTGGGATATGTAATACTGAGTGAGAGTGGAGAGGGTTCTAGAGTTTTTCATAGGCCTTGAAAAGGCACTGCCTTTAACCTCTAGGAATACATATTTCTTGGGCAAAGAAACATTAAATTTGTAAGTTTGCCATTATATGCTTTTTGGGTCTCATTAATATTGGCTTTGGACTTTTCTAAAGCATGGTGGGAACAAAGCCTGAAGCAGTAATGGTTCATATTATCCTGCTGGAAACCTACTTCTTATTGCATGTTGTGTACTGCTGTTGCCTTCTATACAAGACCAGTATACCTTTCCACTCTCTGGATACCTCCTCTCAACTGGTACCCCACTCCACAAGGATGTTCTTATTTAAGGTGAATGAAGTGCTAGACCTGTTTATATTTTGTTTGGGTGGTAGTCCTTCAAGTCTGGCTTTGTCCCTTTGTCTGGCATTCTGCAGTTGTTGGTCTGTAAACATTTAAGACTTTGTAAGACAGGAGGAACTGGTCTTGTTTCATGATACCCATGGAAAAGACATGATTCCTGTAATGGTTCTGATCCAAAGTGTTGGGAACTAGGGGTACTGGTACTCTCCAGTGATGGTTCACTCTTGTGGACTGTGCTATACTGTCCTGGAAACAACACTTGACATCACATGGTCACCCTACCACTTACAGCTTACCATGCAATAAAGTAGGCTTGCTCCTAACAGACATCTGCTGCCAACACGCACAGAATTGAAGTACATTTAATTTCTGTTGGACTACTGGCAATCCCAGCTAAACCATTTATTTAAAATGACATTTCTGAACATAATGGATGCTGTTGAAAACCATTTTCCTTTAAGAGGAGGGTCTATATCTGGCTATAAGTTGGGTGGGTGTATTTTCAGTCATGAGTTGCACCTGGAGTAGTTCTAGTGCATCATGGCAAACCAGTCTGGGGGTGTGCTTGTCTTTAATGAAAATAGAGACTCCACCAACCTTAGTCTTCCCGACCTCTTTTTGGGGTTAGAATGTATGGACTGAGGTATCACAAATTTCTCCAGGAGTTCCACTTGTGTCCCTTATTGACAAGGGTAACCGGTGCCGATTGAGGTTTCTTTTTGGGGGATAAACTCTTGGCTCTGCTTCTAAGGGTCCGAGGGCCATTAGCCTAGTAATCTCCTATGATATTATGAGCTACAAGTCTGAAAGATAACATCTCAAATGACTTTATATTTGGAAACTATAATTTCATTTATTTTTAGTTTTTCTTTTTAGCCTTATCCTGCTTTTATGGGTTTTCATGTTGTCTGTCTTTAAACATGTCCGTCTGCAGCTGGATTATATTCTTCAAAGAGAGATTTAAAAAAAGTGACCCTAGTTTTCCCATAGATTGCACAAATGTATTGAAAACCATGAGTATTAAGCAAGTGGTCTGCTTTTTTAACAAGTAATTGATTGAAAGTTTTACATTTTCTTGCTGAAGTCGACACCTGGTCTGATGCGTTTTTGCTGTTGATTGACATGAGCAGATTTTACCTGCCCCCACAGGTGTGGTTCCATAGGTCAGCCTTTCCTACTGATTTAGTGTTGAGTTTATTGCTGCTGTAAAATTGCTTCATTCTTGTTTCAAGCTGCTATAAAACTGGTTGCTACTGAAATAACTCTTAACCAATTAAAAAGAAACAGCTGTGTAAAGAACTGGCCTCTATTTTTCGACAGTTCTCTGTGAACAGGTAATGTCTGAAATAAGACCATGGTCTGTAACTGTGTACCTTTCACTGACGAGCTGGGAACAATGGCGTTTGTAGTGCATTTATGACTTGATGGGTCACTCCTGTCTACCTTTGCTTTTTACAGCAGTTGATTCTTCAGGAACAAAAATAGCAATTGTTGACCTCTTCTAAAGCATCCTTAAGTTAAAAATATGTTAACAGTGTGAAGTTATGCATGCATACATATGTAGGAACTTGTATGTACTGCCCCTGTCCCGGTATGGTCTCTGACCTGACCTTTTACCAAGAAATCTTTCCCTTCTGTGTACTGTCGGGTGGTTTTGTAATGGACCATTTTTAGTAAGGGTCACTTCATAAATATTAGAATTTTAGTGTAAGTTTTGGTAAACTGGTAACTTTATTACAAACAACATGGCAGTACAGCATATGCTGACACTTCAAGGGTGAATACTAAGCTAACTGTTCTAAAGGGACATTTTAAGCCTAGCCAAATGCACAGGGTGAGAATCAAACCCTGTACCTTGTGTTTGTGAGGCAAAGACTTCAGCTTTTCACATCCAACTGCTCAGTACTCATAATGCACTATGGTTCTAGCTTACTCTTAAAGGACAATGCCTTTTTACTAGAAACATATGACAATGTCTATATAAATATACATTGTAGAAGTATATTTAGCTTTCTTACTTAACTGCAGTAATTTACTTTAACTACATCTATCCCATTTTAAAAAATACATTTTTTTCTAAAGGTAAGAAGAATTTGCAGGGCACATATTTGCATTTACTTTTAACACACTGTGCAACTTACAAAAGAGAAAATGTTAAGTGTGCGGTGTAGTGGTGCAGCGGTTAACATTGTTGCCTCGCAGCAACAGGTTCTCCAGTTAGATTCTCTGCTGCTGTGCCTTCTGTGCGGAGTCTGCATGTCCTCCTGCATTCACATGGATTTTCTCCTGTTGCTCCGGTTTCCTCCCACATTCCAAAGACATGCGTCTGGAGCATTTCTCCCTGGGCCTGCACTGAAAATAGGCTCTGTCCTAGTTGGACTTTCCCAGTCAACAAAGTAAATAAATTTCATAAATAAACCTTTGCAAAATGTAAAGTTACAGTTGCTTCAATTTCACAGTGACTGCATGTATGACTAATACTATTATGGAACGCACATGACTCTCTAGCTCCAGGTTACACTTTGACCATTTGAATTCTGAACCTGTGAAAAGGGAACTTAGAGATGCATTGTTATTGTATGCATCAAAACTTTTACAGTCACTAGGCAAACCAGAGGCTACCAGATCAGGAACAATCTGTTCAGAAAGACAGTACTCGAACCACTATAATGAATAAATGAACTTTTATTTCCACCTATGTTTTGAATACTGTGTTGAGGTAGAACAGTCATTAACATGGAGCACATTTGCCATACGTTGATCTGGTTATTTCTGGCTCAATTCCGATAGAAACCATGTTGACACTCCTTGGGAACTGAATAGGTGTGTATCTGTTGCAGTGAATTATGACACCTTCTTTAGTTTGTGCCATGTAGGAAAATTATTATGTGGTTTTCTGCACTGTTACTTCTGTAGTGTCATGTTTTTCACCTCCACTAACTTCAGCTGAACAGCTTTACCAGGTTGTACCATGATGTGTTGGTCATAAAATATTTTATGTGAAGCTTTAGCTTTTTCATTATTGCTCTAACTGTGTAGTGGTACTTTGTTTTTTTGTTTGTTTGGATTTTTTTTTTATTAGAGTATTCGTTTGTGCTCGTCTTGCAAGCATTAACTGTAAAGGACTGACTTTGTGGACCCTATGTGGAGTAGCTCGATAGCCATTAGAGTTCTATGTGGATTAGTCTGTCTTAAGGTCTTTTTTTTTTCTCCTGTTTGCATTGCTGTGCCTTCAGCGTCTGTCCATCTTATCTATCCATCCATCCAACCATTCTTTGTTGAATGGGCTAGTCTCACTACACTGGAGGCCTATTTTCAGGGAAGACCCAAGGTGGCATTCATATAGACTGTGGGAAGTTTGGCCAGGCCATCAGGGAAGTTCCCTATTCTTTTTGGTAAATATAGTGGGATCTTTTACATCCATGTGAGCTACCACCGTTTCAGACAGGGATACCTCTGTTTAATCTCTCAAAGGATGGTACACTCAATAATGCTGCAGTACAGTGCTGGTACTGGAAAAGTAATCCAGTCACATGAGTAGTTTAATTGTGGATATTGAGGACTTGACATAGTATGGGTAAACCAGTAATCCACAAAATGTTGGCATTTACTAAATAAAAACTGAGTACCATTGTCTATAAGTAGATCTATCGGCATAACATTCTTCGAGTTTTCAGTCTGGCTCTTTGTTTGCTGTTACAGTTGGTTTATGATTTATTTCAGTGTCGTGTAAATAGTAGTGAAAAACAAGAAGGCTGTTTTTGCCTTCAGACTGAAGTCTGCTGCTGTCTTTTGCAGTGGACCTTTGTGGCAATGGCAGTGGCATCAGAAGTTCTGCGTGGCTCATGAATACTACAGAACTGACACCTTGCCTTTAAGTGGACAGTAGCTTTGTTGATGCTTATCCAACATACTGTTATTTTAGTTCTCTCTGCATTTGTTGAGATCTTGAAGACCCTTGTGTATTAAATGTAGCACTATTCAGGAGGCAACCAGGGATACTGTCTGGTCCCATTTAGGCAGTGTTTTTGGCCTTGGCAAATGCTGCCAAAACCTGATCCGTGCTAGTAGTTTGGGGAGGGGTGTGCTAGAAGGGATTTCATAGGGGGTAGCTGGAGGGGGGTGGAGGTGAAGTTAGATTGCATTTATCAGCTGGTAGATTAACTGCATCTCCTTGATTAGTGAAGGTGGTTCCATTAGCTACCAGTTTGGCCCACTGCTGTTACCTTTAGGGCCTTGTGGGTTGTCCTTAGCCTGAGAAACTATCCTGACCTCATAGTTGGCCTCGTTGGACTTCATCAGATCTCATAGTTTGTTTAATTGAATATTTTGGCTTTATGGGAGTCGCTCTTTCTGATTTTGGCCTTGACTTTTTTCTTTTGTTGTATACCCTATTGAAGTGAGGATTCCACCAGTGAGGTTTGTTTTGGGCTTACGTCTGGTGGGTATGACAGCTACTATGTAGCCATTTACATATTTGCCCAGGGCTTCTGTGAATAATTCTGCATAGTCAGTTGTGCTTTGTGGGGGGGGGCTTGAATTTTAATAAACTGTCACTTAATAGAATGTAGTTTGTCTGAGTAGTTCCAAGCTGTTACTGTTTTAGTTGGGCTTTCCGAGTTGATTTTTATTTCAAAGATAGCTTTGTGATCTGATTTCACTAATGAGGATGTGACACAGGGGGTAGGGGAATGCATTGCTGTCTCATGTTGATTAACTACTAGGTAGCGCATGCTCAAACCAGAGTCATAACTACTCTATCTGGTCCAGGGTGTTCATGTTAAAGCCCAGGAAGCATCGTGCCTTGTGCCTGTGAGTTTGAGGCAATGTATGTTTACCATTCTGTAGAAGAATAGTTATTCACCTATCAATAGGGTATTTAGTTGGATGATGAGTGCCTCTAATTGGTCTAGGTAACCGTTGTGAAACTCTTGGAACACGTATGGTGACCAGTAGTTAACTAAAATACTGTAGGGGACTTTATCTATGATGACTTGCACATGGATGAACTCCATGGCATCATTCTGTTTAACCAAACTGGAGGTATATTTGTTGCTAATATAGATAGATACCTCTACCTTTAGTCCCTGTCTGTGCTGCTGGTCTAAATGCGTGAAAGGCACTATGACCATTCACTGTTGGAGTACTTTCTACGGCTTTAAAAGAAGCCTCAGGATAATGTGATGCCATGCTTCATTCAGGTCAGTGGGGCTTTACTAAGGCATGTGGTTTTATGTGTTATCGCTGCGTTTAGGTAATAGAATTTAACAGCTTGTGTAATTTTGTCCATAACAAGCTGCTAAAATCTTTTATTGGTGTGCGGCTGAAGTAGCATATAAAACAGCATGGCATAACAATGCTCCGAAAGGAGAAAGGGTCTTGTATGATCTCTGTAAGAGATCATGAAGCATCAGAATGCTCTTCTATATGCAGGTACACAATGGAAACCTGGCGTTGATCTTCAGGAATTGATTAGATGCTAAAACAGATACTTGCTTTTAACATTAAAATAACACCTGGTCTGGATGCAGAAATTACAATGGGGTCAGTGGCTGTCCTCATCTTGAATGCTGCAGTTTTGCATTTTCTGACTTTTATGTGCCTTTTTTATTTTGTTTCCATGCTTTTAAGACAATTGTCTGACATTGTTGGTGTATGTATTGACTTCCCTTATAAATTACACATTTTCTTTGAGTTTATTTTTTCATCCCACTGCCAAAGCTTTTGCAAATCCAGTTTGAGCTGCTTTCAAGACACTGAGAATAACTTTCACCTAACTTGAGTGCTGAAGTTGATGTGTTTATATGTGTATTTATTTGTGTATAGTTATTTACTTTGCTGTGGGCTAAGCTGAGGACTGTTTTCAACCACAACCCAGCTCAAGGTGGCAATGCTATCCTTAAACATTCGTATACACAAATACAAATTTCACAAACAAGCCCACAGAGTAACACGAACAGGGAGGAAGAGCAACGTATTAAAGCATATGTGTGCAGTTACATTAAGTAATAGTTTTCATCTACATTATTTTGAGCATAAAAGGTACAGTTAATGTCTTACAAGAATGACTGGTAAGGTATAGAGGAGTACGAAAAAGCTAGGGATGGTTTGGGAAGTGTGTTACATTACATCTACTAAAGGCCGAGCAAATTTTATGCTAAGTAAATGGATAAGGCCGCTGAATTGGAGTGGTCTAGTAACCCATTATATTTATAGTTTTGAATTGCATAAAGTACTTTGCAGTTCTCTTCTATGCCAGTGTTTTCAGTAAGTGAATGTTGCACAGCTTATCGCTGTTTAGAGTGCATTTCCTGCTGTACATTGAACTGTCCTCCTTTAAAGCAGCAACATTTTCATTCTTGTAGATATTTTGACTTCTCTCTTTGAATTTCTGAAAATTTAAATTTTCTAAGTTGACGGAGTCCCAAGAGGCAGGGACTGCCTTGGAGAATTTTACTTTTTTTGTTTTCATTTTGCCATATGCTGTGAGCATAAATATGCACACATACACACACCCCTGGTGTGTGTGTGTGTGTGTGTGTGTGTGTGTGTGTGTGTGTGTGTGTGTGTGTGTGTGATCATCATTCTAATGACCACCAATAGTTTTGATGTGCCAAAGAAATACAATGACCATTTCAGAGAGGTTATTTTTTTATGTATGCTTTTGTTGAAAACTGCCCTTTGTTTAATTTCAACAGTTTACTCAAGAAGGTGGTTAAACATTTTGAGTTGAGGACCAAAAAAACAAAGGTCCTTTCCTTGTATCTCTGGTTTGAATTGTGGTTTCATTTCTAGTTCTTTATGGGTCTGCAGTTCTGCAGGTGTGGAGTGTAAAGGATTTTTGATGTAGGTAGAGATTGCCCTTTGTCATCAGTTGTACAACTGTAGCATTTACACTTTTAAAACATTTAGCTACTGGTTACATATGCATCATGACATGTAATGGTTTATGTGTGATGCTGTGATACATTATCTGGGATCCTGTTGAGCTACTAAATGTATTTAAATTGAATGCTGTTCATTGGAAGAAAAATAGTCTAAATCCAATTTCGGTAGGAGGTTGGCATAACGGCTAAGGCACTTAACTTACAGACAGAAAGTGCAGGGTTTGATTCTCATATCAGGTAATTGGCTGAGCTTAAAATGGCCCATAAGGGCACTTAACCTAGTACTATTAATCTTTGAGGTTACACTTTTCCCCAGTGTTTGACTTTAGAGTTGGTATATATAAGGTGGTAGGTATGGTGGGGCCTTGTTCCCCTGCAAAAAGTTTTGTTTTGTGATTACTGTCAATCTATGCCTTATCCACAGTGGCTTTTTTAGCTTCCTGTGTGGAAATCTGGTTACTGGTGCTGAAGTTGTGATCAAATCCCCCATGACCGAAGGATGCACTTTTCTGCTCAATAAAATAATGATTTTTCTTAAATTACCATCTTATAAAAACAGCAGCAAAAAAAAAAAAAAAAAAAAAAAGGGATGTAGGGAGAGTGGAGAAATTAAACAGGTTAGTTTACAAAGTAGTATTTACGGGTCTATATCAGCATATCGAATGCTGAAATCGCCGAATGCAATTTCATCGAACTGAAATGTTCGAAATCTGAAAAGAGTGAACTGATGGAACATCGATTTCTTTCCCAGGGAAAGAAATCGATGTTCTGTGCAAAAAAAAAAAAAAAAATAATAAAATAACATTTTAATACTTTAAACACTAACAGAAGTGGGGGTTTTCACCCCCCCTACTTAAATATACCAACTCCGAGACCGCTCCACAATGGAGGAAATAGCAAACTCCGATAATGGCCCACTGATTTCTTTCCCTGAGAAAGAAATCGATGTTCCGTCAGTTTGCTCTTCTCAGATTTCGAACATTTCAGTTCGATGAAATTAAATTCGGCGTTTTCAACATTTGAAATGCAGATAGGAGCCCGTATTTACATAGTAAACTTAGGTTTGTGGGCTGCAGCACAGGTAAATGTGTAAACTATATTAACTAATTTAGTCATCTCATATGATAAAGAATTCTTCATTGAATAATCTCAAAAACATGACAAACGAATATGAGTTTTAGAGAGCATTTGAAATTAAGGGAATGTAGTAAAACAGGATTCCTCACAGAGATGGAGATGCAATTATGTAAGCTAGACATTTACATTTTTGTTTTATTGTTTCACTGTTGAGTTGCATCACATTTGTAGTTCCACTATATGTGCAAGTAGTCTTTAGGGAAATCTTATAAAAATTGTATCACTGGGAATAAGGAAGCATATTCCACAGTTTACTAGGAATACTGGCTTCTCATAGGTCTGAATTCCCTTCGAACAGTTCTGCACACAGTGTTACCTCCAAGAGCAGAGCAAGTGGATGAAAACAGAAGTTTGTGTTCTTGTTTTTACTCGAATAAAGGAAAACATAGTTGAACTCCAGAAATTTAAGTTTTTTTTGTTCTCTGCTGGAACTGCCCAATAGCTACACTTTCTTCACCCAACTGGTCCATTTGTTCTGTCAGGGCTGGGAGTGGCGTGGGTGAGATCCTGGGTTCCCTGCCATAGATAAGTCCTGTGATTTATTTGTTCCTGCTCAAGATGCCCTGTTAGCCCATGTGTTACCTTCATGTGCTGAGAGTCTGGTGGGAGGAAGCAGGACTGACCTGTCACACCTCCACACTTGCAACAAGTTACTGAGCTCCTGTCCTTGCTGCTAGCTGCAGAGTGCATGCCTGTACATGATTTCTATTCTCGCATGCAGTGAGCTCCTGTTCTTGCTGCTAGCTGCAGAGTGCATGCCTGCACATGCTTTCTGTACTTGTATGCATTCAACATAATAAAACAGCTTGTTTTGCATCAGCTTGCATTTTTTGAGCAAGAAGTAGGAATCTCTATTGTTCGGCATTATTAACGGATTGTTTAAGAGGGACAGGACAATACTATGAGGCAAAATCAGGAATGTTTTTGTAAAATTGGTGGAAGTTGAGAGGTGGGTGTCTCATGCATGGTAGAATTGCACATATATAGTAAAAAGTGTAAAAATAGCCAACAGGTTAGTTGTAAAAAAACATTATAAAGTAATAAAAACCTCCTTAATAACAATCGGAGGGTGACATTTCCTCACAGCAATAACATTTTAAGTTGGATCCACACTCTGGAACATAATCTTTTGTGTCTGCATCTCTGTAGCAAGGGGAAGTAACTGTAAGAAAGTACTTTTAATAATTAATATTACTAAGGCAATCAAGGCAGAACTCTTGTACAGCTTTCAGAGCACAATAAAATAGATGTCTGGTTATGGCAGGAAAAATCATGACCATGGAGAAGATTAGTGGAAAAGATTTCCAAGAAGTCCGGTTATGCAGCAGGGTAAAAATGTTGATTGGAGTTAGTTTAATATGGTTGCACAGTTGCAGGAAGAAAGTTTCTGCAGAGCAGGTAGTATTATGTACATCAGGATTATACACAAACTGGCCAGTTTTGCCAACAAGGCAATGTTCAAACTAAACCCATAGTGAATGGCCTTAATAGCAAGAAGTTTGCTCTAATAATCACTAAGTTGAAAGTAGACTCAAGGTTATACCTTGAGTAACTGTATCTTCAGAAAACGAACCAATAACAAAAATAAACACTGCAAACCATAAAAGGGGTACATTGCTGGCAAATATTCAGATACACAAAGTCCATTTACAGCAGTACACACCATTTAAAATCCAGTGGTTAATCTAGAGTAAAACACGAATATTAATGAGAAGCCTTGTTTGCGAAGGTGCAGTAAGTATGTGTCAGAAACAGACATGTTCATTAATGCAAAACATGGTCTGTGGGAGTGCAATGAGCATGTGTCAGAAGCATGCATACTAAGTAATCAAAAGCTTGATCTATGGGTCCCACTGTAACGATAATATCTGAGAAAGATGACCTATATCAGCTAAACACGAGTAATGGAAATCTCACCATATTCATATATAGTGATGTATTGATTAACCAGATCTAAACCTTCAGTATCTTCACAGTTAAATACAAATTTAGAATGAAGTCCAGTGTACCGTTTTATGCACTGGTGAACCTAGCTTGTTGCTCTAACAACAAGTGTGTAAGATGACGAATTGCAAAAAGATACCAGTTTCTGACATAATCACAAATGTTAATTTATCCAGCAGCTGTAACTATATTTTCAAAAGGTGTCCGTCTCAAATCTTGAACAGACCCACAGGGTACATTTGTTTTCATGAAATGTTATATAGACTTTTCCAAGTCTGCAGCTTTTTCGTGTCAGCTTGTACATCTTGCCAATATAAAGTGTCCTTTTGCCATTTTATTGTACATTTTTTGAGGATTGCAAGAGTTGTAGTTCATCTTGGTTGGGGATTGGAACTTTACTTTTGTCCACCCTTTGGACAAAACTGCTGCAGGAACATTAGCCAGGAATAAAACCATTTTTACTTTGCTTATAATCTGGTGGATCCTTGGAGAACATTTTTCTTGAAGGTATTGATTCTGCTTGAGTGCTTCTTACAACACATGGCAAAATTTTCCAAATTTAAATTCATCCTCCTATGCTTTCTCTTTATTTTAATACTAGCCTACAATCATTTTCAGACCATACATTAATCTTGATTAGTTGTCCTTTACAGTATAATCAATAAAACATCCTCTTAATGCTCGAAGTGTTATCTGTCTCTCCAAGAACTGTGACCGTTACTAAAGAAATGGTGTGTGAACGTTCGTTTTGATACCAGAAGGGCTTCTTCGAAAAACATAATTAAAGGGCATTCTTTTAAAAGAAAAGATTAACAAATCTTGTAAAGTTTTTCAAAATAATTTTATTCAAATTGTCTGCAGTATGTGACCTGCAGAAGCAATTAAGAGCCATATATGTAGCTAATCTGTCATAGTAAAACAAATATGATGAATAAATATTTATACTGGGCCAACATTCCATCTAAGCCTTTATCTAGTGTACTGAAGCTGAAGTGCTTAAGTGGTAACATCAACCTAATTGTAGAAATCTATTCCTTGATTTCTTAACTACAGGAAATAAAAATCTTTCTAAATACAGGAAATATATTAATTCAGAAATCTTCACGTATTCTGTCAGAATATTGACATATTTAATTATTTTCAGCTTAAAGCAGAGGAGGCAGATGGTAAGTTAAAATCAGTTAAGGCTGATAAACCTAATTGATTAATTTCATCCTCCTAAAAGTAATTCAAAACATCAGTGCACTAATCTTGGCAAAACTTTATAACCAAATATGCTGCTTTGGACTTAATAATCCTTATCATAGCCAGTCAAAGACAGTATTCATCCTAGAACCAAATTCTTATTGTGTATTAATAAAGAATTACAGAACTATCTTGTTGATTTAATATCTATTAAAAATGATATTGGCTAAGGGATATCATTCTGTAGTGGCCCATTTGATATTTAAGTTTTAGTTTGGTTTTATGGAGATATGTCAGACACAATACAACAATATTACATTGGAACTAATCATTTTATTGCCCAGATGAACCTTATCAGGAATAAGCAATTTGTTTTTGCCTTTGACTTGAACAAGGCATTCTACAGGTTTCATATATTGTGCAGAAAGTTCAAGAAAATTAGTTTTCCCTCCAGTCTTTCTTAAGATGCTTTGTAACTCTCCATCTGCTTTTCTTGCTGTCAATGGTTTTGTTTCTGTATTAAAATTAACAGTAGGACTGCCTTCTTTCACATTTCTTTTTTTTTTTATTCTCCCCCTTATTCATTTATTTATTTTTTCATATTTCCCCAAAACCCTAATTGGCAGTATTAAATTTGCTAATCTCTATACAAGAAGTACATTATTTAAAGACCAGTATACTTAACTTTATATATCTGTATCATTAAAGGTCTTATTGGCAACCTTACAGTATATCTACACAGTGTCCGTTGTCAAACTACACTTGGTCAAATATCTGACTATCAAATCAATATTATCACATCCCTTCTCTGTACAATACATTGTTTCTCTAAACATAAGCACTCTCCATCAAGTATTTACCAGAACAAGGAACCATATCCCCCATTCTGTATAACATTTTTCATCAATCAAATCAGACCTAGAGAGAAAGGGATCATAGTAAAATTAATTTCTTGACCACAGCCTCTGTACTGAAAGCGAACATGTTCCCAGAGATATTTTACTTCACTGATGACTGCACTTGTCATATCCCTCTCATTAGAACGACTTGGTGACTTTTCTTATGGAATTTGAAGTTTCCAAGAAACAATGTTAACAATTTAACAGATTCAGAACTAAAATGTGACATAAAATACCAAATTTTAAGTTTTATTATTGTATTTCTCATTTGATTAACCCTTCCAAGTTTTTAGACCACTCTGCTCATTTGTGCTTGTTCTATTCATACGAACCTTCAGATGAGTGCTCATTCTGTTGACAGGGTGTATTTTCTTTTTCTTTCATAGCTGCACATACCTTGCTTTTTATGCAGTTATACATACCATCCTGCGCATTGTGATAAGTATTGTATGTCTGTATCTGTACATATAGTTTATCTCCGTCTATATTCTGTCCTTGTACCACTCCCTTTTGGTTTTCCACTTTACTTACATTTTATGTCATAAATATTCTACACGGACGGCACTAGCTTGGTTTATGGCTGAAAATGGTTTATTGGACCAGGTCTGCTGATCATGTAACAAATGTACAAAGAAACACCAGTGTAATGAGTTTAATGATGTGACAGGACTGTAGATATTTTTGATACCTTTTTTACCTGCATACCTAGTTTCTACACAGTGTGCCAGATGTTTTGTCATTTTTGTATGAGGCTAAATGTGCCCGTTTTTGGTTATAGCACTGTGCCTTTTGCCATCTTTGTGAGGCATGGAGTTAAAGTATTATCTGTTCTGTAATGATGCATTTTATATTTTTGAATTTTGAATATTTCAGAGCTGTTCATATAGACATGGAGTTGACTTTGAGTAAAAGTTTGAGGAACTCAATTTAATTTTTTATTGTATTTACTTACAATTAACTTTTTCTGTTTGTAGAGGTGGGATAAAGTTGAATAACCTATAAAGCAAACATAAAACTGGGTACTGTCCTGTTTGACATAAGCAAAACTGGAATTGGGGTATAAATGGATATTGCAAATGCCTTAAATTCATTAACAGCTCCTGTGTTAATCTTTTTGAAGTGCTCAAGGATTTTTTGGTATTATGTTATGTAACATTAACTTGGTGAAGGAATTTGTAATTCCTCTGATACAACTGAAGTGGAATTTGCAACCCATATAATTCTGCTGAAATTCACTATCACTAAAGCCTTTGCTTAGTTTAGGTTATAGGGTTTCATTTAGTTTTCAGAAGTTGCACTCTATAGAGAATTTTTTTTTGAAATTCTGGGAATTGGTTTGTGTGGCTTGCGGTGCTAGTGCATTTTTTTGTTTGTTTTGGTTTTAAGTTTTCTGGCATGGAGAGTTCCTTTCTTCCTGGGCTTCATTTAGTTTTCAAAAGCTCAGCCTCAAAAGGGGAAATTCACAAGTGACCGAGATCAGCATTACTGAGTATTGTTTACTACAAGAGCTACATTGAAAATGTAGAACACTGTGTTATCATCTGGTTATGTCTTGGTTAACGCTGAATAATTTGCTTTTCTGTACATCTTGTTATTGTTTATAACTTTTCAGTCACTGACAACACTATATTGTCTTATAACCTTGATGTGTGCTGTGAGATGCTGTGAGATGTGTGTGTATGTATGTGTATTTATATATGCATATTTACTGATGATGAGCAAATGACCTAAGTGTTAACATTCAAAATCTGCCTTTGCAAATGCTGAGCAAAAATCTCGGTGCATGCAAAACAAAAGTTGAAAATTAGCATAAAACATCACCCCCCACTCCCTGTTAATTATACACACACATATAGTATGTATGTGTGTGTGTGTGTGTGTGTGTGTGTGTGTGTGTGTGTGTGTGTGTGTGTGTATGTGTATATATAAATAAAATAGACACACACACAAACTTCAAGGTTGCAGAATGTCAGGGAAAAAAGGCAGCTCTAAGAACTGTGTGATCTCTCACACCTGCCGACATAAACTTTTCTTATAAAAATTTTATAAATGGTAAAATCTACTGCAGGATTAGATCAACTGTAATTGGATCACTTTCTGATTAGATAAAGTGATGGACCACTCGAATGGTGCACGCACACACACACAAATATATGGTAAATCCTCACAAGGTCGACACACCACATGTCGACTGCAAACAGTCGACATATGGAAAAGGTTGAGGTTGTACTAAATCGACAATTCCTGGGTGAGGGAGTATTCACTTTCTCTGGGGATTGTATGATCTCCGAGTTACTATATATTAGCAGTGGAGTTGTGGGGGGCACAAGAGGGCTTGCACCCCTATGCAGCAAGGATTTACTTGTGCATGCGTGGTTTAGTGTCAGCGTTTCTAATGTCTGTCTTTTGCGGTCCACATTCTTGCTGTTGGTATTGTGATGTGTTGACAGAGTGAGGTAGGCCCATCTGTCTCATATATATGTATGTATTTGTGTCTGTGTATGTGCCTGTATACATGTAGACTTTCAATTTATGTTTTTGATTATTTCAAAGCACATTTGTTAAAACATTTGATGTTGAGTTCTCTGTGAAATACTTATTTTTGTTTTTTGTTTTTTCTTTGTTTTTCATCTATATCCTGCTGTTTGGTGTTTTTGCCGATGCAATCTCCACATGTCTCATTGATGTGTTTGTGCAGGTATGTATGATTTATGTATCTGTTATGTTTTTTGTCTTTATAATCTAAAATATGATTTTTTTTTTGTTTGTGTTGACCATTTCAGTGTTACATGTTTGATGCAAGCATTGTCTGCAATTGAATATAAGAATCTCATTAAAGGCAGTTTGAATATTTCTGTTCCAACAATGAAATTGATCAGTGAATCAAATCTCTTTCCAAGAATATAGTTGAGACTATTGGGTAGCAATCAAACTGTTAAAGCATGTCGGGTAATGAAAAATGGAAAATATATGGAAGGCAGTAGATTTAAAAGGAAGCATATTAATGGATTCAGTTTTGTGTA
Organism: Protopterus annectens; assembly: GCF_019279795.1. NCBI lineage: Eukaryota > Metazoa > Chordata > Ceratodontiformes > Protopteridae > Protopterus > Protopterus annectens. The sequence continues at coordinate 1,055,182,562 of NC_056737.1, read as the reverse complement.
TGTATTAATAGTGTAAAATGGATTCTCTATTCCTCATGGTTGCTAGGAATTTCTGATAGGAGAACATCACAGAATGTGATCATTTTAAGCTGCTTATGAGTTCCAGAAGGGAACTGTTCATATTTATTTAGATACTTAATTCTGTACTTAGAAGTCCAACTCTGAGCAGGGGCTTGCTAATTTTGTGGATTGTAGCTCCTTCATTTTTATCCATTCTTGTGTTAGTAGTTCACTATGACCCAATTATATTTTAGGAAATACCTATGTTGTTACGGTATCATGTACAAAAAGCATTCTGGGTATACAATTAGTATGTCTCCTGTCTAGTGCAAAAATGCATGTAAGTCAGTATGGTGATGTTAAGCATACCTTGAAAGTTTAAAAGCTGTTTTAAGATTACTTTGGGAGGAGGACAAGAAGTGCTAAAATGGTTAATCATGAAAGGCTTATAAAAGCTGTAGCTTGTCTTTAGGTGGGACTCCAGGCCATAGGAAGTGAAACTCTTTTGCAATGGTTCACACAAAGCAGGGAGAACTGCAGGATGTTTTTCCCAGGTTCAGAGTTGGTGTGTTGTACATTGAGCTTAAATGACTGCCTATTTAATTATATGCTGCATAAATGTTTTTGGACTATCTGGTGTTCTGGTTTGCCAGCATCAGTAAAATATGTATAAAACTGTGGTCACTGGCTATGCCTAATAAGTTATTTATGTACCATAGATCAGTGGTGTCTCGGGATCTAAATTAAGCATAATGTAGTGAACCTGCAGAGGTGGATAGCACAAATTCTGGTTGCCCATTCTTTGTTTTGTATGCCTCCTTGTTGGGGAAAAAAACAAAACAAAAAAACACGATTTTTAATAAATCCAGCAGCACATGTTGGAGTGTGGATAACAGTAGGTAGTTATTATGTAGGAAATGGGACCCTAACTGATCTGCTGTTGAGTTAGACATGCTTGCGGTATTTTCAAAGATTGTATCATTGGTATAAAGAATCTAAATTTTGGTGCCCTGCTTTTCAGTAACTTGTTCTATCTTGTTTTATCTACTAAGTTAATTATCTTCTAACTGTGTTCGTTTCATATATGGAACATGAGTTCACATTGCGCCATAAAATGTTGTGGGTGAAAGCTTTCTGCAGAGCTTACTACCTGAACTATTGCTACCTGATTTTGCGAACATTCTTCTTTTGCACTTTTTTCACTCCTGTATCCGTCAGTGTCAGGTGTATCGCCGAAATATGTAATTGCATGTTGCATACTGAATGGGTCTACATGATCACCTATAAGCATCGGCTCTTCAAAGACCTAAAGGTTGACCTGTGATTGGTCACTTCCACAGATTTTTTCACATGGAAAAAATTTGCTCGTCCGGTGAAAAGTCAAACTTTCAAACCCTAATAAAGTGGGGGTCTTCACCCCCACACCTTCTGATGCAGTCCCCAACTAAATTTACCAACTCCAAAATTGCTCTACATTGGAGAAAAGGGTAAATTCCTGATGACAGCCAAGTGAATTTTTTCCCTGTGAAAAAATGTGTGGAAGTGTCCATTCATGATTTTCAGCTTTCGCTGTCTATGGGGTTGACCATTAGTTGTTCAGAGAGCTGATGCTTCAAGGTTATAATATAAACCCTATTGAACATGTAAACCACAAAGCAGTTAGTTTTATGTTTGTCACCTGGCAGCTTTTTCTCTAGTTCCTATTTACAATTAATATATTTTATTTTCTTGTATTGATTTAGACATGTTTATTTCTATGAACAGTTCCTTATTACTATTTTGTTTTATTTTATATACCAGTATTATGTTGACCAGTTTAGTTTCCACAAGGCCAATGGCCTCTTTACAGGGGAGACCTGAGGAAGCAATCATATTGGCTGGGAGAAAATTCCAGTCCTCTTTTAATTTAAATTAACTGTTACATTTCTTGTTTTTTTTTTCTCTTTTTTTCATTGTTTTTTTTTTTTTAAATTTTCATTGAGAGTGTTTGTGTGTATATTGTGAATGTGTAAAATACTGTGAAACTGTTTATATGTAAATTGATCTTTATAGTTCCAGTAAGTGCTGTGAGATCTTTTACATCCACCTGATCTGTTGTCAAATCAGGCAGGTGGGGTCTTGGTTTGAATACAGTTTAGGACTTCAGTCTAGAGCTTGGATAGAAGTTTTCTTTTAGTACATTTGTCTCACTGCTTTGTGAACTGAAAAAGGGGAAGGGCTTGGTGGGATTGGGGATGTGGAAGAATTCATAACAGTATATCGGGGGGGGGGGGCTGTGACAGACCCAGCAAAGGTTTAATCAGGCAGTACTCTGTACAGTGTGTGTGTGTCACTGCATCTGCATGTGCTTAGTAAAAAAAAAAAAAAAAAAAAATCTGAAAACTTGAAATGAATTCTGTAGGCTGGCTCTGTGACTGATCATAAATTCCTGACTGTGAGCCAGGGAGCAAGGATTTGTATAGAGATGTAGGTTTTGAAACAGCTGGCCAAGGAAGGTGGAAAGGATGAGTTGTCTTGAGGGGAGGCAGTTAAGTCTGCTGCGGTACCTCCAAGCTGTAGAAGGGGACAAGGGAACTTGGAAGAAAAAAAAGTGCTGCGGGGCATGGTAATGTCAGTATCTGTCTCCGGAGGACTGCCGCAGCAGCAACATGGGTTAGGGTAAGTATAAATCTCAGATTGTTGCGTGGATGACTGCCCTTCTGTTTTGTATAACAAAATGTGTGGAAGTAGATTGCTTGTGCGTCAAACTCGCATACGCATTTTAAATGCATTTAGAAATATACTAAATAAAGCAGCATGCGGTTTCAGATCTGCAAGGTGAGTGGATAATGGACTGCATACATTCGTTCTACTACATTGCTTGCTACAGCAGTAAGTAAATGGAACCAGCATAATTTGGAGTGTAATGGTCAGGATTCAGCAGTCACATCCTCCCTCAGGCATTAACATTTACATACTGTGTTTACTCATGGAATTGAGAAAGTAAATATAAACTATATCAGCTTTAGGATAAGTGTGTGTTCCTGACAAATTAAATAAAACTCGCCTCATTTTAAAATACAGCAGTGTGCTTGTAGGCAACATTGTTTTGAAAATGATTATCAAACTAGTGGGGTCTTTCTCTAGGCATTTAGTATTGATTTTGTTTATAGAAATAGAGTGGGATATTGTGAGAAGGCTGGTTCATGCTCAACAGATTTTGGTAAAATGTCGTAAGGGGTGGTTCTTCGACTTTGTCACCATGATGCACAGTTCATGTAAAATTAACCTCTTTTGTTGCTAATTCACACAGGTTCACAGGCAAGTGCTAGGCTAGCTGCTATTGTGGGCCAATTTAAGGGGTCTATATCAGATGAATGAATATTTAAAATGATGAACGCTCAAACATCAACCGAACACTAACATCGAACTTGGTATTGTGGGGGGCACCCCCACGCTAAATATATATTCCAACTCCGATGTCGCATTACAGTGAGGAAAGGGCAAAATATTCCTATCACTGTACTGCGACCCCAGAAATAGTGATTCGATGTCCGGCATGTTCGATCGGAAGAGCGTTCATCATTTTAAAAATTTGTTCATCTGATATAGACCCCAATTTAAGTGTAGCCAGTTTCCCTCAAAGGTGAGACTCAAACCCTGTATCTTGTGTCTGTGAGCTGAAAATCTTAACCATTAGGCCAATCCTTTCCCCTTGAATTGTGTTTCTTGGTAAAAGTACTGGAAGTATTTGCATGTACATTGGCAGTATTCTATGTTTTGGGAGTGGCTTGTAAGTAGCAGCTGTTTGGCTTTTACATGCCCTTTTGTGTCTCTCCGATGACACACCTTGCACCTGTGTATTGGCATGTAGTTGGTCTTTCTATTCCTGTATTCCTTGATTTTTAATCTTTGACATTATACCACTTGTTCTTCACAAATTTATAAATAACCTTGGGGTTCAGTAGGAATCTGTTCTACATGGTGCATTCCAGTATCTTGAAATAGCATGGATGTACTGAAACTGCTCCCCTTCCTCCGCGATCGTCTGTGCTGCACCCCTCTCCGCCTCAGAAAACTGCCACTTCCATTCTGCATTGGCAGTAATATGCTTACCTTGTAGTGTTAAATTCAGTATAGGATATTTTGGTATAAAATCCGGAACTCATTGTAGTAGTAGAACACAGCAGGTATTAGCCCTTTAGGGCAGTAATATATCCTCCATCAGGACATTAATATGTTAGGCCAACAACATCCCCTGTAGTTGGACATGTGCCTACTGAGTGCCAGTGTGTTCAGGGAGGGTACTAGACAATAGTAACTTGTTGCCACAATGTTGTAGTGATTGAAGGGATCTTGTATGCAATATACTTGAGCACAGGTAGTTGTACTGACCAGAATGGAGTCAAGGTGTGTGTGTGTGTGTGTGTGTGTGTGTGTGTGTGTGTGTGTGTGTGTGTGTGTGTGTGTGTGTGTGTGTGTGTGTGTGTGTGTGTGGTGGACACCATAATTCTGTATTACAGTTGGGAATATATTGAGGTCATTGCGATAGGAAGATATACTCATATTTGCTCTTGGTCTGCACTTGGCCATGTGTGCAATACAAGTGACCCAATTACCACTTTACCAATGCTTTGCTGTGCTTTCTTGAGGAGTATGTGAATGTGGTGTGTTACTTTTCTGGAGCAGTGGCCACTGCCCACCCTTAACGGAGATGAGCAACAGTTGTCCAGTTTGGCCTCAGTGACCACTGAAGAGCTTTAAACTGCCTTTGTACTTTTCTAGAATCCACTGCATTTTGTTTGTCTCACTGTTATGTGAACTGAAAATGGAGAAGGGCTTGGTGGGGTAGGGGGGGTGTAGTCATATAATTCATAACAGTATATAGCTTAGCTGCTGGTGTGTGTGTGTGTGTGTGTGTGTGTGTGTGTGTGTGTGTGTGTGTGTGTGTGTGTGTGTGTGTGTGTGTGTGGGGGTTGTGACAGACCTAGCAGAGTTTTAGTGAGGCATTACTTTCTCTTCTCTAGTTCATGTTTTTCTACACACCTCTCAGAATGATTGATTTATAGAAATCAGAGTATGGGTTATAGCTGATGAAGCTAATAATGCCTGGAATGCAAGTCTGTACATAACTTGTTTAGAGGCACTGTTACTTGTGTGTGTGCAGAAACAGCAGCTGAAATTTATGCATTTATTGATACAAGTCTGAATGGGATAACAACTGGGAAGATGTGCATTTTTAAGTATTAGATGGCGTGGGCAATAATACAACTGTGAGAGAACACAATGGAAGTTTCTGGCTGCTTGTCTGAGAGGTAGTTGGTACTCGCAGCATTCTCTGGATATGAGGTAATGCATTACTAAATTGCACATAACTTTATTTTCTGTTAAATTAAGAGGCCCTTCATTTTCCATCCTTCATTTTTGTTGAGAGCAAAATGCCATCATTGCATGTGAAACATCTCCACAGTATGAAAATCCGTGAAAAACGTGTGTGTGTGTGTGTGTGTGTGTGTGTGTGTGTGTGTGTGTGTGTGTGTGTGTGTGTGTGTGTGTGTGTGTGTGTGGCCTGTTTTGCCTGTTTTAAGTGGCTTTCAATCTTTATGCAATGCTTTCTGTTCTGATAGCTGTTGTAATATTTTGAATGTAGCACTTGCTGAACAAGTGAATTCTAAGCACAAGTCTTTTGGGCAAGAAGGACATTGTCCTGTTGGGAACTGAACTCAAGTCTGCTGAATACCAGCCTAGTATTAAGTATTTAACCTTGTACCTCCCACAGTTTTGAGCCTGAATCTTTATAGACCTTTCTTTATCTCTGAGGTACTGTGCTCTCTGCAAAGGCGTGCGGCAAACTCTGATTACTCTGCTTTTTGGATCTGTCAGCCTAGTTGTGGTTGTGTATAGATATTTCCAGAATGGTAACTGCCTCCACTGGTCAGTGTAATTCTGTGTTGCAACTTTTATGTTTCTACAAAGTAAATTATGTGCGCCTCTTCAAATTCTAGAATACTGGCATTAACCACTTAATCTTTGGATTCCCTTGTCTTTTAGCATGTTTTTAAACATATATTTCTTTCTGCATTGCCACTTTCTTTGTAACTAGAAAAGCTAAAGTTCAACTTTCTCATGTACATCTCAGTCGTCTCAAGTTTCTAGAGCATCGTGTTATTATTTTGCTTGTCTGAAGTAGTTCCAAATTGCATTTTGGATGCAAAAGAAATTACATGTTCTGCCAGGAAAGACTATGCATGTTAAATAAGTTACTGTAACGCTGATGTTGAGAGTGCCAGAAGGATGTTCTGAAGAACTGGTGCAAGTTCCTAGTGGGGAATTTAATGTGTATATTTTTTCAACAAAAAGCCTCTTTATTGAACTATTACTTATCATAGGCAGTCATACATTTATATAAATGAAACCAAACCATATTGACATATTTTCAGTTGCAAACATTAAACATCACATATAATCTAATATACAGTCATTGATTTTCAAATATTGCTGCATTCCCTTAAACCTCATTCTTTCTCTGAAAAATTGTTCTGCATGTATTCTTTACACAGTTCACATTTTTTTCTATGTAATGTGCTCCTACTCTTTTGTAAAGATCCCACCTCCAGTTCTTTTATCTCTGTTACTGTGTTTGCTACTTCTAGTATGGTTGAGTTAAGACATTGATTTCCATTTTCTAGTAATTGCTTTGTTTGGCAGCCATCAGAATTAAACTCAGAAAGGCATTGCAATGTCTGGGAAATTCCGATTCTGTCATAGCTGTAAACTTATTTCTTTAGTTACACCTGTTTACTCGCCTAGTATTTCTGACAGCGTAGTCTGCACGGAGTTTTTAAAGTCTGTCAGCTCAGTTAACTCCTAAACAATGTTTTCAGTCTTTCTTCTCCATTGCATCTATCTCTAGATTATCTATATCTAGATATAAATCTAGATGTGTATATATATATATATATATATATATATATATATATATATATTTATATATATATATATATATATATATATATTTATATAGATAAATATAGACTTATGTTGATATAGATGTAGATATGTAGATAAATTAAATATATACATAAATATATATGGTTCTACTTCTAAATTTTGAAGTTTCAAAACTTTGGATTTTATTGGTCAAGACCTTAAGATTGAAGTTTTGAAACTTAAATGGAAATTGCTGTACGTTTACCATTTTCCTCTTTGTAGTGCGATCTTGAAGCTGGTATATTTAAATAGCATGGGGTATGGGTGGTGCAGGGGGTCCTGCAAAAATGCAAAAAAAAAAAAAGATTTATTATTTTTTTTTAATTTGTTTTTTTTTATATTTAGAAGTTTCAAAACTTCAACCTTATGGTGAGTAGTGTGTGTGTGTGTGTGTGTGTGTGTGTGTGTGTGTGTGTGTCTGCGCACCTTCTGAGGAAGGTTAGGTGCTAAGCTGGCAACATGACACCATAAAATTCTATTCACACTTGTTTGGACCAATGATCAGCTGTGACAACCCATAACAGGAGCAGCCGAAAGAAGATGATGGTTGTGGTCATTATTTTCCATTACTATAACTCTGGTCATCTTGATCATAGTCAGGGATTCATTCCTGTCTACACACAGCTGGATCCATCCATTTTTTGCATGACTTTCTTGCTGTTTCTGTCTTTAGAAGCTTAATGTAGTCTCTTAGGTCAGTCTTTTCTATTTGGCCAGTTTAGTAAGATTTGGCTTGAAAGCTGCATGATTTGTCTCTCTTATTTTGCTGTTGGGCAGGTAAGTGTCCTTGTTGAGGACCTTCTTTGTCTTTTTTTGTGTTTTATAAGTTTTGTACATGTCATCGAAATGAGCAAAATTTAATTATGGGAACCAGGTTCTTTACCAAGATAACCATACTGAATGTTTGCTTTACCCAAGTGCTGAACATGAGTATAGGCATTGCTTTATCTGTCAGGAGTTTGTGACAAAGACTTTACATAGTTGTCTTTCTGTCTTTAAGGGCTTTACATTTCTTGATCCGTAGATAAAATTTTTAATCAGGGTAAGAGGAGGTCTGAATCCTCAACAGCTGACAACCCTTCACCTAAAAAGTCATCAAAGAAACTTAGATTGGACACTTGTGTTGCAGAGGGTGACCCGGACATTGCCATGGTCTCTCTTGATGAGATATTGGGCAATCTGGCTGATTCTGTTGCTGCTTTTATCATGACCCAGTTGGAAGCCAATATGGTGGAGCTGTCTCACACATCTGTCACATTTGAACAGTCTACCTTTGCTGAGAATGGGAAACCATTAATTATTATATCAGAGGGACTGGATAGCATACCTCAGATCTTGGTTGGGGAACAAGTTCCTGGCACTTTGACTTGCATTAGGCCTCAGAGCCCCCTCATTTAGTAGGGACCGACATGAGATCTAAGAAGAAACAGAAAACTAAAGGAACACTTTCTCCTCAGTGTGATATCCCCATCAGTGGCATTATTTTATTTTACTCTGGGCCTTTTTAAGATTATTATGACTGTAATGCTACCTTCTGACTTTCATGCTATTGCTACCTTCCCCTTTCTTCCTCTTCTCAGGCATAGGGAGGAATCATCTGAGGGTAAGGAGGATTCTGATTCGGATGGGGATGATTCTTTGGTTTATTCTTCCTAAATTTTCTCTCATTACATATGTTTCAAATGAAGACCATACTTTATCTCCTGATTCTGCTGTGGAGGAGCTTTCCTTTGGGGACACCACTGCCAAGATGTTCAGGATTTTCAGTGGGAAGATTCTCACTTGTCTGATGTACAGAAGATGTATTATGTTTTGCTGGAAGCGTGTTCCTAAGCTTTCAGACATTCCTTTTGTTTTAGAAGACTTGTTGGATACCTTCTCCACTGCTTCTCTTAACCTTGAATTTCAGCCTCCAGATCCTTCAAAAAAAAAAAAAAGGTTTTATAAGGTGCTAGATTCAGTCAAGTTCTCATACATGAATCTTCTTTCTGATCATTTTGTCATTATTTCCACTGAAAAGACTTCTAAGCTGTCTTCTTCTAGTGCTTTGCCTATTGATAAAAATATTGATAGGGCAAAAAAAGTGTATACTTTTGGTAAAAAAAAGTGTATACTTCTGTCACATTTTAATTTTTAGTGCTATAAGTTACCAAGCCCATATGGTTAGGTACCTATTGTCTGTAATGGGTAACTGGGGTAAGTTGCTGTCTGACTTTGATTCAGAAGCTAAGTCTTCTGCTCTGTCTTTCAGTTTAATTCTGCCTCCTTGAAAGCTAAATATTCTAATAACTAAATTTATGGTTCAGTAGATGCTTCTTTTAGGATTACAGACACTGGTTTGGGTCTTCATAGATTTTCATAGCTTAGAGTTCATCTTTGCTTGAGGATGTCTGAGTTAAGTTGCTTCCCTGTTTTGGATATGCAGCATCTTTCTGGGCTGCAGCTGTAGAACTGTTCAAAAACCTTGCAGGAGAAAGGTACTGTCATGTAGAACCTAAGACATCTTTTTCCTGTTCCTAAATTTCAAAGATATTTGCCTTATGAGGCTGGTATTTTTCTTTCTAAGGATCTGAAATCTTAGAAGGCTAAGAGACCTCAGAGAAGGAGGTTTCAGAAAGAGTCCAGTTGCAGATATTCTATGCTGTCCTTTCCAGACAAATTACCTGCATTATGACCATCTGTCTCTTGTTTTAGATTCATCCCACCCTGGCCTATATTTCTCCTCACTCTGCCAGTTTGGAAGATGATAATGCTAGAGAAATGTGTTCTGCCCACCATTCAGGGAAGATGGAAAATATTTTAGAAGGCTTTCCTTCATTCCTCAAGATTTTCTCAGCTTCTCAAATCCAGATTCATCTTATTCTGACACATCTTTGAGACCTGTATTCTCAAGGTGCAATAAAAGTGGATTCTCCTCAGTTACAGAAAACAGATTTTTGCTCAATGCTTCTTTGTTCCAGAAAGGAATGGACTTAGAGACTTATTTTGGATCTTTTCTTCAACACTTTCCTGAAGGTCCCAAGTTTCAAGATGTTGACCATTCAAGCCTTGTTTTCAGTAATTCTTTCACAGGCTTTCTCAATTAATTTGGATTTAAAGGGCATTTATCTTATTTCTATTCATCTGCATTTCAGGAAATTCTTGAGTTTGTCTTCGTATCACTTTCAGTGTCTGATTTACCCTTTGGTCTTTCTACTACCGCAAGGGTATTTACAAAGCACGTAACACTTATCACTGCAGGCCTTGAGTTATCCAAATATTTCTTTATCTAGATAATCTTCTTATTCAGGCTCTTCCCCAAGAGCTTTGTTTGACTCATTTGCATTTTGTGATGGATCTTCTCGTCGGGCTGTGGTTCACATTGAACCTGAAGAAGTCTTGCCTAATTCTGTCTCTAGAATGGATTTTTCTGGGTTGCACAAGTACTGTAACATTTTTTTTTCTTACAGAAGACAAAGTTCCTATTCTGATAAATTAATTTCCAAATCTTCTTTCTTTGGATATGACAACTAAAAGCAAGATCCTCTGAGCTCTGGGATGTATAGCATCAGTGACTTTTACAGTTCCTTATGCCAGAGTCAGAGACCACTGCATCTTTATTATATGGAATCTGTTTGGACTCTGCATTGTCATCCATGAAACTTCCAAATTTCTAGTCTGCCCTTCATCAAGAGAGGGCATTCATAGTGGGCAGCCAGGTTTCACTCTGTCTAGGATTGCCTCTTCTGATTCCTTCCATTTGATCTGGTCATGGATGTCTCAGATCTGGTGTTTGGTGCTTATTCCAAGGCCATCAGGGTCTGAGAGGCATGATCCTACAAGGAGATGAAGGCACTTATTTTAACTCTATAGTCTCTGCATCACCTCAGAATTTTTTTGTCTTAAAGTAGACAACACCACAGTTATGTATTGTATCAAAAAGCAGGGAATGCACACAGTATTATTGTCTCTGCAGACTGGCTTTGATAGCTTGGGAAACTGGAATTCAATAAATACATTTTCTTTAGGCGCTGTATAAAACTTCAGAAAGAAATATAATGGTAGACCTTTTGAGCAGATCCTCACGAATGGATGTTAAACAGAGTGGTGTACTCTTCTGTTGTGTATGAAGGTAAAAAAAAAAAATCACACTGTAATCTCTGGCTGTTTTGTTCAAAACTTGTATGCCCTTGGGCATGGCGAAGGTTTACCTTCATACACAACAGAAATCTCTGGCTGTTTTGTTCAAGACTTGCATGCCCTTAGGCATGGAGAATGGACACCATGACCTTTTCTTTGAAAGGAGATTCCTTTATGCTTTTCCTCTGCTTCATGTGATTCTAAAAGTCCCTCTGAAGATCAAGGAGGACATACTAAAAATCTTGTTGGTCTTGTTCCAGGCAGCATTGGTTCCCCCTTCTATTTCACCTGACTGAGGACGGTATCACACGTTATCTCACAAGACAAACATTCATAGAACTAAGGCTCCATAATTCATACAAGCCTACAGAATTTGAACCGGACTCTTTGGGTGACAGAGGGTTTCAATTCCTTTTACACACCAATTATTTGAGGGTGTGCTTAATGTTTTACAGGAGGCTAGAAAACTGAATACTAGAAAATCTTCTGTCTCCATATGGAAGAGGTCTTCCTTTTGGTGCCACAGACAAAATCTGGACCCTTATCAGATGGTTATTCCAAATGATGTTTCTCGTATTTCACTGTTGCAGTCATTACATTTGGGTTATCCTGCTGGCAGGTTGCCCTCAGTCGGCCTGAATTCCAAAGTCTTGGGACCTGTGGCGGTTGCTGTCTCCTTTTCCCTGATGTCAGGTCATCAGGGGTATAAAAGATGCAGCCGACGCCATTTTATTCAGTCTTTCTTGCCACGTGGTGCCCGATGCAGAAGCAGTTCGCAAGTGCCGGTCAGCCGACTCCTGAAATTTTCGTGTTCGAATTTCAGATCCGAAGTCTTCATTAAAAGCTAAGTACCCCATTGGGGAAACTTTTTTCTTGCTCCAGACCGATGTCAGAAAAAGTTAATAATTGTATTTCTTGTGGGAAGCAAATACCTCATAAGGACTTTCATTCTTACTGTATTCCTTGCATAGGCCCTGACCACGACGTTGCTAGTTGTCGATTTTGTGCTAGATTTAACCAACGCACTATTAAGCGTTGGTACGATTTTGCATTAAGCTATTTTGGGTGAAGATTTAATTATACAATGTCGTCGGATAGCCATCCGACTACCGGAGTTCGCAAAGAAAAAGACAGGCAACCGAGGTCCAAACCCGACGAAGCTTCTCCTAAGCAAGTCGCCGGTTCTCAGTGAGGCGCTTTTGCAGCCCCTGATGCCTGCTACTTTAGAATCGCAGGCCGCTACCGACTCCCACATGGAGTCTGCCAGGCCGCAGGAAACTCAAAAGTATTGGAGTCTCGGAGATTATTCCTTCAGATGGGTCCGGAGCCGCTGAGCAGACATCAGCTTCTGAGGGTGTGTTCAGACCTAAACAATTATATAAAACCGACTTCAAAACACCTTTAAGGACAAAGAAGCAAGTTCACCAGCCACAAGGACATACCTCCATGAACAAAAAAAACAGATGCTCAAAATGGCCGAAGACTTAATTACCTTGATCAGGGGTTCCCATCCCCCTCCTGATAAGAGGCCTAGGCAAGAGACAGACTATGAATCTTCAGATCAGGTTTCCATTTCTTCTGATTTCTCTTCTGATCAGGAATATTCTCTTCTCCCCTATGAGGATTCTGATGCTGAAGAATCAATTCTTTCAGCTTCTCCTCCTGAGGACTACTCTTTTTGGGGAAACCTTGCATACCATGAGGGAGCACTTCCACTGGGAGAGCCAAGATTTTTCAGAATCTAAGAAAAGGCACAGAGACTTCCTTTTACTTATGCAACACAGGCCTCTAGCTATTCCACCTGTGTTGAGCATTGTAGATGATGAGTCAGGGGTCACACTGGACTCCGAGAACACTTTACTTCCAGCTCCTGTTAAGCCGGACAGATACTACAGGGTCCCTGACTCTCATAAATTCCTTTTCATAAACCCTTCTGCAGACCCAGAAACTATTTATCAGGGTCCAAAAGGGGTCAAGGCTTCTACTGCAAAAAACCCTACCTCCTCAGATAGGGATTCTAGGGCTTTGGATAGATGGGGAAAAAATATTTACACATCTGCAACTTTGGCTATAAGGGCCTTAAATTGCCAGTTTCATATGCTCAAATATCAGCAATATATCATGACACTGCTTAAACAGAAAATGATGGCAAATTCTGAATGTGCAGAAAACAAAGAAATACAGGATTTATTGCATGCAGCTGAACAAGTTGGAAAGCATACTTTGCAATGTGGTTTTGATTCTCTGGAGGCCTCCTGCAGCACCGCTGTTACGGGTTCTGTCATTAGGAGGCATGCTTGGTTAAAAGAACAAAATCTGCCTGACCATGTTAAAGCAAAATTATTAGATGCTCCTTTACAACATGATACCTTGTTTGATGTTAAGGCAGAAGAGGTGTTAAAGAAAATGGAAGACAAAGCTAAATCTATGCAAACAGTCAAGGATTTCTTACAGGTACAGCCACCTAGATTTAGCAGACACTGGCCTACAAAGAATTGGTCCTTTCCAGTCTCAGACAGACCTCAAAGGGGCAGATCCAGATGCCCTAGAGGCAGATCACAGCCGCAAGGATCCTACAGGTCTAGGCAGTGGAGTGCCTCTACCTCCAAAGGTGGAGAGGACAAATCACAATCATACAGGAAACAGTCCCAATGACTTCCTCCTGCCTGCACCAAGCAGTTATCTTCTGGCAGCACCCTTAGGGGGAAAACTTGCACTTTTTTTCTCAGAATTGGCACATTATAACCCAGGACAAATGGGTTCTAGACATAGTGTCTCAAGGCGACAAGTTTCATTTCCATACCCTACCAAGGGCAAATGGTTGGCCAGACCTGCCAAAAAATCAATGGGCAGACGCTCAAAAACAAGTCGCAGCTCTCATGGACATGAGGGCTATTCAACAAGTGCCTCAGCAAGAGCAGGGACAAGGATTTTACTCAAGACTGTTCTTGGTACCCAGAAAGGACCAAGCATGGAGACCAATACTAGACCTTTCTATTCTAAACACTTTCCTGGATATACCAAAATTCAAGATGTTGACAGCAGCTTCTGTCCATGCTGGTCAGCAAGGCTTGGCTCGTGACTTTAGACCTAAAAGAGGCATACCTGCATGTCCCAGTCAGACAAACATGCAAAAGATTCCTCGGATTCAAGGCTGGCTCAAAGCATTACCAATTCTCTGCACTGCCCTTTGGCTTCTCTACTGCGCCCAGGGTCTTCACAAAGTGCCTGGCACCAGTAATTGCTTACTGCAGACAAAGAGGAATACAAATATATCCTTACTTGGACGACTGCCTCATACACGGAGAGAACAAGGACATTCTACTACAGCATCTGACATTTGTGATAAGACTTTTAACATGCCTAGGGTACACAGTCAACAAAAAGAAATCAAAACTAGTACCCTCTCAAGAGATAATATTCCTGGGTGCAAACTTAAATACAACTGCCCAGATGACTTGTCTCACTCCAGACAAACAAAGGCAACTGACTACCTATTTCAAGGAAATGGCAACAAAGGCCCAGTTATCTGCAAGAAAAATTCTGCAGGCTTTGGGCTTCATGGCATCCTGCATCTTACTAATTCCATATGCAAGACTGCATATGAGGAAAATTCAATGGCACCTAAAAAGTGTTTGGACGCAACATTGCCACAGTCTGGAAACAATGATTACTCTGATTCCCTGCCTGCAACAGGAGTTTCGATGGTGGGCAAAGGCTTGTCACCAAAACAAGGGACAGCCATTCTCACTAACCCCAGCCAGGCAGAGCCTAATGACGGATGCATCAGATTATGCCTGGGGGGCACACATGGCAGGAAGAGGCATTCAGAGCACCTGGTCCACAAACCAAAAGCATCTACATAGCAATCAAAAAGAGATGCTAGCTGTTCAAAATGCCCCGACAGCCTTCAAGGACCTACTTCATCCAGGACAACTGCTGATAAAGACAGACAACACCACGGTCATGTGGTACATAAACAAGCAGGGGGGCATTCATTCTTATCCCCTGAGCAGACTAGCCATGGCTTTATGGGGCACAGCATTGACTTACCAAGTTCATCTGCAGGCACAATTCCTGCCAGGAAAGGAAAACACTCTGGCAGACGAACTAAGCAGAAACCTCATGGATCCCCACGAGTGGCACCTGGAGCCACAAGTCTTCAGTATGATAACAAAGAAATGGGGACGCCTGGACATAGATCTATTTGCCTCCCCTCAAAACAATCCACTAAAAAGATTCTGCACAAGGACTTATCACAGACAAGCTTGGAAAGTGGACACCTTATCTTTCAACTGGACAAACCTTTCAGTATATGCCTTTTCTCCACTACCTCTCCTCCCCAAGGTACTCCTAAAGGTCAGGCAGGAGAAACCAAAAATTATTCTGATTGCCTTAGACTGGCCACGCTAGTACTGGTATCCGATCTTAAGGAACTTGTCCCAATGCCCAGCCTGGACCTTACCTGAAATACCTCATCTACTGTCCCAGCAAAACAATCAGATTCTGCACAACCAACTCAGGACCCTAAACCTGGCAGCATGGCGGATAATGTAGCCATACAAACCACACCTCTCAGTAAAGCTGTGATGGATGTCATTTTAGAAGCCAGAAGGCCTAGTACTAGAAAATCCTATGCTGGGAAATGGAAGAGATTTTGCGCTTGGAACCAAGCTCAAGGAACTGATACAGCTGTCCCAAATATTCCTCAGATTTTGCAATACTTAACTGAGATGCTGGACAAAGGCCTATCTTTCTCATCAATTAAAATCCATGCCTCTGCCATTTCAGCTCATTACAATACAGAGCCACCACTCTTTTCTCATCCTTTACTAAGGCAGTACCTCAGAAGAGCCAAAAACCTAAGGCCTCCAAGGAGAACGCCAATACCTGCATGGGACCGCAATTATGTCTTGGAAAAACTCACCTTACCTCCTTTTGAGCCAGCTGCTACTGCAGATATAAAATTCTTATCTTGGAAAACAGCTCTGCTCCTAGCAATAACTTCTGCAAGATGAGTTTCAGAGCTACAGGCTCTCATGGCTGTGGAACCTTTTATCATTTTTTATCCAGACATGGTCTGTCTGAGAACAAACTCTACATTTATGCCTAAGGTGGTATCCAGTGTAGCCCTTAACCAAACTATTCATTTGCCAACCTTTTATCCAAATCCACAGAACAAGGGGGAGAAAATTCTGCATTCTTTGGATGTACACAGACAACTTAGATTCTACTTGGACAAAACTAAAGTTTTCAGAAAGACAGAACAATTACTAGTGGCATATGCCACAGCATCACAAGGAAAGTATCTCCAAGCAGACTATTTCAAAGTGGATAGGTCACTGCATTCATTTCTGCTACTCACAGCATGGCAAACCGTTGCCTAAGGGCATTAGGCCACATTCAACCAGAGCTTCAGCCACTTCTGCAGCCTTTCTCAGGGGAGTACCAACCAAAGACATTTTAGAGGCTGCCACTTGGAGTTCAGTGCATACCTTTACAAAACATTACAATCTGCCTCTTTACTCTAATTCCAGGGCAGGCTTTGCCACTTCAGTTCTGCAGGGCCTCATAGCCACTCCTAATGCTGTTTAGCTCCAGCCCCCCAACCATAGCTTTGGGACTCAACCCAAATGTAATGACTGCAAAAGTGAAACATGAAGAACATAGTACAGTTGTGTACACTTGCCATAAATGTAGATGTTCGAGTGTATTCACTGTTGCAGTCCAGGTTACCCACCCGCCA
This sequence comes from Protopterus annectens, assembly GCF_019279795.1. NCBI lineage: Eukaryota > Metazoa > Chordata > Ceratodontiformes > Protopteridae > Protopterus > Protopterus annectens. Next base: position 1,055,165,728 of record NC_056737.1, on the reverse strand, counting down.
CCCCCCTTATTTTTGCAGGAACTTATCTTTACTTCTCTAATCTATACAACCTAGGTGGTGTATTTGCTTATAGATGAAGGTAAAGCTTATTTCTGGTGCATGTATGTTTTATTTACATAAATGTAGCCTACCGTTTTGGGGGTACCTGACATCTGGGGCAAGAAAAACTGAATAAAATGTCATCGGCTGCATCTTTTATATACCCCTGCCGACCTGACGTCAGGGAAGAGGTGACAGCAACCGACACAGGACCCCATTCAGGCTGACTGAGGGCAACCTGCCAGCAGGATAACCCAAATGTAATGACTGCAACAGTGAATACACTCTAACATCTACATTTATGGTAAGTGTACACAACTGTACTTTCCGCTTTGTGTGAGATGCTTAGTGCTGGTCTGGCATTCTCATCTGTTAAAGCTCACCTGTCAGCCATTTCTTCTGGTCTCCCTTTGCATCTACCACTGTCCTCTGTTTAACTTTAGGTAAAACAGTTTTTGAAAGGCATCCTGCATATTAGACCACTGAGAAGTGCTATCCCTCTTTTTTGAGATTTGAGCTAAGTTCTGGAAATGTGTTCTTTAGCTCCTTTTGAACCTGTTGCCTTTATTTCTTTTACGTTTGTGTTTGGGAAAACTATTGATGGCTTTGATTCTGCTAAAATGGGTTTTAGAGTTGTAAGCCTTTATGGCTGTTTTACATTTTCTCATCTTTCATAAGGATAATGTTACTCTCTGTACTAAGCTTTCTTTTATATCAAAGGTGTTTAATGAACTCTCCTTGAATCAGGCCATTAACTTGCCTAACTCTCTTTTTCCTTCCCCTCAGAATTCGGGCACAAATATTCTACATCATTTGGATGTCGTAGGCAACTCGCATTTCATTTAGACAGCATCAAGTCTGTCAGGAAGTTTGATCAGCTTTTTGTCTCTTAACAGGGCAAAGCCCTAGGTGCTCCTGCTTTCAAACAGACTGTTTCTTATTCGATATCTAAGGTGATCTGCCTTTGTTACTCTTATTCGATATCTAAGGTGATCTGCCTTTGTTACTCTTATTCGATATCTAAGGTGATCTGCCTTTGTTACTCTTATTCGATATCTAAGGTGATCTGCCTTTGTTACTCTTATTCGATATCTAAGGTGATCTGCCTTTGTTACTCTTATTCGATATCTAAGGTGATCTGCCTTTGTTACTCTTATTCGATATCTAAGGTGATCTGCCTTTGTTACTCTTATTCGATATCTAAGGTGATCTGCCTTTGTTACTCTTATTCAATATCTACGGTGATTTGCCTTTGTTACTCTTATTCGATATCTACGGTGATCTGCCTTTGTTACTCCCGTCATGCTAAGCAGCTTCAGGCTCCCGTCAAGTCCCTTTCTACTAAAGTTGTCCCTTTTTTAGGGCCTTTATTCAAAGGTTTAGACTCTAAATCTGTTCTTGAAGCAGCTACTTCAAATTCTGTTCAGTTTCACAAAACATTACTAAAAATAGAACAGGGTTTGCTCAGTTTTGCTAGGTCTTTTGGGACCATCACCCTATTTAGGGTTCCTCCTCTGTACCTTTTTAGACACCTTTGTGAATCTCCCATCTGTTACTAATACTGTAACTGTGATAATGAAAGGTATAGTAAACATGTGCAAGAACTCACCATAACAGTAAATGTTTGTTGATCATTGTTGCAGTATTACATCCCTCCCTCCTTCCCCCTTTTCTATCCCTTTCCTTTTAAGTCTGGTTGACTGGATTCTTTTATGTTTCCCGACTCTTTTGAGTTATGCGTGTGTATGTAGCTACCTCTGTTTCAGCTGCTTGTAGGGGCAAGGAAGTCCTGGGGTACTAGCATCTGTATGTTATTTATGTATCCCTGCCTCCACTGGGCCGAGGTCTTATGTCGGATATATGGCATAAGGGGAGGGTACGGAAGTCCTGGGGTACTAGCATCTGTATGTTATTTATGCATCCCTGCCTCCACTAGGCCGAGGTCTTATGTCGGATATATGGCATAAGGGGAGGGTACGGAAGTCCTGGGGTACTAGCATCTGTATGTTATTTATGTATCCCTGCCTCCAGTGGGCCGAGGTCTTATGTCGGATATATGGAATAAGGGGAGGGTACGGAAGTCCTGGGGTACTAGCATCTGTATGTTATTTATGTATCCCTGCCTCCACTGGGCCGAGTTCTTATGTCGGATATATGGCATAAGGGGAGGGTACCCAGGCTTTGGTATGCAGGCCAGGTGTATGGCTGATCTTGATAGAATATCCCATCAGTTAACATCACTGCAACAGTAATCAGTTAGACATCTACTGTTATGGCAAGTTCTTACACAACTCTTCTTTCCAGTTGGTCTACATCAGTAAATGGAGGTCATGCTGAGTAAATATGTATGTTCTCATGTAACACTGTAACATTCTTGGAGCTTTACTTCCTGATCCTCCATTGAAAATGGGCGCAAGCTCAGTCAAACTTTCCCAGTAAACAAATGTCAGTAAATAAACAATCCAAATGAAAAGTGGTTTATAGGTACATTTTCAACACAAAAAAAGACTTTGAGATTGCACTGTTTTTGTTTCTCTTTTTTTTGCATTTTGCAAAGCTGTATTCATTTTTCTGTTTGGACCATTTTCTGTAACCTTTCTTTAGGTGTAATTTCCACTGGTGGAAACATTCCTGCTCATCTTTACTTCCTGGCATTACCAGATCATAACAATCCACTACAAAGTACACATGCTGGTTTACATATCTTATGCCAGGATGAATGTCACTGAACCCCATGTACTGGATTAAGATTTTAGACCTGAACTGAAGGCCAGAATTTTAGTTCTAAATTGAGGTGCCCTTTTTTGGTAGTGACAATACTGGACATCCCTGTTTTTGAATTCTGCATATCGATGAGTGTTGTCTTCTTGCTTTTAACTCCCATTTGAAACTTACTTATGTCATATTTATCTTGAATTGTGTTCTATCTATGTTCGTCATTTTTGTCTCCAGTAAGAAGGTTGCAGTTGTGTGTTCCTTTCAGTGATTACTGAGTTGGGTCTGTTAGTTGCATCACTGACAAGTATGTTGCTGTTGTCTGAGATTCAGTATGTTTGCAATTTAATTTAGGCACAGGTTAGTTTCAAAAGGTGCCTCCTGGAGACTGAAATTGAAGTTTTGGGAACAAGTGAATCTGTATGTGTGAGAAGAGGATTTTATACTAAATCTGAGGTTGTGATGACTTGATTACCCCCCCCCCCCCACACACACACACACACACCGCACGCACACTTGAAGATAAAGTGATCTCAGAGTATATCTACTTAATACTTCCAGTTCACACAATCATAGCTCCTTATGGCATCCAAAACTTTTATTTTGGTACGACTTGTTTCAGTAAGTTACCTGTTGTAATAGGCAGTGTTACTAAGGGCAAGGAGTTATCAAAATTACACTATGATTGTCAATCTAGGATGTCCTGCGGTAGAGAGATGTATCGCTGCTTGCCACTTATTTATATTTTCATATTTATGTTCATATTTTTATAACCAAGAAACCTACATACTGCTGAGAACTATGATGAGAAATGCATGCTGGGAAGCAAAATTCATAGTCCATTCTTTTTGCACTGTATAAAATTACATGCTTGCTGAAATTGCTTATTGTCTTTCAAAATAAGCACTAAAGGCCCAGTTGTCTAGCCACAGATGTAATCCTTTCAGAATAACCTGAACCAAACTAACTTTCCCTTTGTTGTCGCTACTCACCTTATCATTTGTGCTTAACTCTGTTTCTTCCACTCTTTCCCTCTCTCCCCACTGCACTACATGTTCTGTTCCATTCTCTTCTCTGTAGTTCTTTTCAAGGATAAACTCAGGGTTGCCTAACAACTGTAGTCTGATGTCTCAGTTTCTTGAGACAGAGATCCTGAAAGTGAGATTTGTTTTGAGACTGTCTGAAAGGTATGCTAAGAGCTGGTGACTGTATGATTCATTTGTAGTGATATACTTCCAGAAGGAGACTGCAGTTTACTTAAATGTATCTATATTTATTTTCTTTCATGGTGTTTGGTTAAACTATGTGCCTGAAAAGTGTTTGTAAATTTAAAAGCAACATTTAAAGATGGGCTGTAGTGGGAGTTAAATTGCACAACCTCTGCATCTTATGGGGTGGGGCGTAAAGTAACTGAAGAAGATCTCTATTTATTACTTAGCATGTGTGTGCATGTGTCCATACCTGTCAACCTCTTGCTGAACAAAATCAGGCAAAACCGGACAACATGAGGGGGGACAAAGACCCAAAAAATAGGGACAGATTTTAAACATTGCTCTTATAAACATAGAAAGTTGATAAAGTAACAGAATTTGTGTTAACATACATTTTCTGAAGGATTTGAAGTCTGAAACTCAAATTTATGTAATTAGTGACTTCAGTCCTCAGATCATCCGAGTGATTTGCCAGGAAGCCACAGATTTTATGAGTAACAGACCAAAAAATATGAGGCAAAAATCTGGACCGTTGAGAGGTGTATGGTATATACACTGAATGGGGATGTGGGTGCTGAAGCATACCCTGAATGTATATATGTAGGAGGAAGGGGCTAAAGCATCCCATTGTAAAATAACTTTACTATATGTATTGTTCCTGTATGGACCATTTAATTATCATTTTGGTAAACAGTTTTCAAAATCTGAAGAAGCTGGCTAATTGTATTTAGGCATGTCCGATTCTGTGTGTTGTGCTTTGAGTTTTTATTATTAGGCTCTAATGCTGCAGCCCCCCCCCCCCCCCCACCACCACCACCACTGTACTTTTTGTTTTTCTCCTGGTCTTCCTATCTGATCTTATTATGTTCCTTCACTTTTTATTTTCCTGTTGTTCTTTCTGTTTGCCTTTTTATTTTTGCTGGGTACCACAATTGTAGTGTTTCATGCTCTCTAGCTTTACCCGTCCTACTACCTGCCATAATTATCCACATCAGTTGTGGGTATGAAACTGTTCAAATGGTGGCGTTACTAATTTGTCTCGGTAGCTCCGTTGTAAAGGCATTTTAGTGAGCGAAATCCTACAAAGTTCTGTCCAAAGTCACTCGTGTTAATTTTTACAAGTATATTAATTCTTGTTTAATTTTAATTAATTTGGAGTGCCATCAATTACCTTAGTTCATTTTTTTTCTTGCACTGTTCTGCTACTTATAAATGCTCTTTGTATGCTGTTTCCCAATGCATATAAACATTGATTGCTGTAAAATTGTTTGTATCAGGCTACAACTGTGGGGTTTACTCCCTGGATTTCCCTGCAAGTGGTCTGTAGCTCATTGGGACATGCCTGCTCAGCAATCACAGGTGTTCAGCCTTCAATAAAATAAGATTTTAAGTTTTTGGCTGCGGAAGGTACAAAGCAGCTGTTGTGTGTGTATATAGCCATGATAGTCTTCTCTGGCAGATGTTTTGCATTTGTTTCTGTCTCTGTGTATTTGCATATATATGTAGTATATCTATGTTTCTTTCTCTACATACACAGAGTGCATGTATGTGCACAAATCTAAATATATACACACATGTAAATGCAGACATGGCAATATAGGTCCTCAAGCATATCCTTATGAACTAAGTAGATTCATTTGTACACCTTCATTCCAACTACCTCTGTTCTGATTTGTTTAGCGAGGGTTATTTTTTATTTATTTTTTTGTAATATAAACATATCATCATCTTACTTATGTGGTAGAAATGAGAGTAGACTGTTTTCATCCATACAGGGCTTTTATTCATTATGTGCAATTTTAGTCTTTGTGTGTGTGTGTGTGTGTGTGTGTGTGTGTGTGTGTGTGTGTGTGTGTGTGTGTGTGTGTGTGTGTGTGTACGCGCGTGTGTGTGCATTGGGGGTTGGTAAGGTCGGTCTCCTTCGAAAAGACATCTGAAGAGTATTTGGCAAAGCAGTACCCTTATTTATTTTAGAATTATGCACATATTTAAAAAGGAAACTAGGCCAGTAAATGTTTTATGCAGCGCAGCTGTTCTTGCCATATGTTTAATAGTTGTAGCACCTTTGCAGTGCACATCTCTCATTTCCCCCAGGTTTGTGTAATTAGTGGTTATGTTGATAAATATTCACTTTCAGTAAGACCCTCCCTTCAGCTGGCAGGGGCAGAAAGAAAATGCTGTACCACTGCATGTTGTTTCATGTTCCCTGATAATTAGGGCATTTCTGTTTCCAAGTTATATTTCTGAAAAACAGGATTTGTGTGGAAGAGTGCTGTGTGTCATACAGTTAATTTATCTAATGCTGTGCCAAGCCTGACAAAACAGCCGGCACACAGTAGAATTTTAAAACTGATGAGTAAGAGCCATTTTATAAGATTTTAAATCTGCATTTTGAAAACCGTTGGGGTTTAGACCCTTTTCATGTTTAATTGGGTAACTTACAAAAAGTGTGTGTGTTCCTTATTTTTGTGCAAGTTGTGTAACGTTGTGTTGATAGTGCAAGTTAAGGAATGCAATAACATCATCATTATCTCGCTTTAAAGGATCCTTGGCAATTGACATTCCCCCTGCAGCTGTGTTCCTTCCATAGTTCCAGCATTTCTGTTTAGTAAATCATGCCCAGCGTGACTGTCAGAATTCAACAAATTTTATTTTCACATTGTAAAGGATTTTAGTTCATGCATAACGTGTTAATAAATTAGCAGTAATAAAAGAAGTATTTTGCAGTGCTAAGTCTTTCTGGCACTGCCATCTGTGTTATTTACTATTGACAACAACAAATGGTATTTGTCACCATGTCATACCTTGAGGCATATGTATTTTGCAATTCTGAAAGTGAACTGTGTGAGCTTGAAGATTTCTAATTGCATATACTCTCATAACATTGGTGTTTCAGAGTATATGTAATTGTAGATCTTCAAGATTACACAATTCAGCACTGTCAGAATTTGCAAAATACATATGCCTCAAGGTATGGCATTTTGACATATACCACTTGTTAATAGTAAATACTCTCATAACATCGGTGTTTCAGCCAGAGACCAGTTGGCATAATGGTTAAGGTCTTCACCTCCCATGCACAAAGGTACAAGGTTCAATCCTGACCTTTGACTAATGCCCGTTTGGAGATTGCACGTTCTCCCTGTGTCTCCATGGAGTTTCTCCCATGTCGAGAAAACATGCTGAGTGTTTCCATCTCAAACTCACCAATGAATGGAGCTGTGGGCAACAGCACAGACTCTACATGGTGCCCTGTAGGGAGAAGAGTTATACAGACCAACTCCTCTAAGCATCTACTGTGGTGCACAGTATCCTCAAGATAGGAGAACACGCATCACAGACTGTGTGATGTGGCAGGGCTAGCCACTTGGTGTAAAATATGGCTCTATGTGATTCAGTCATGTTGACTAATGTCGCCAGAATGGGCAGGGGTAGTTGCCAGTGATAATTGGGTTGAGGACCCGGCCTACTCTGACCTATGCTAGGGACCCTTGCTATTAGCCAGTGTGTGCCCGCCATAAAACCCAGCAGCCCTGGGTCAAAAAGCTGCTGGCTGGCCTGTGTCTAGCGGCAGTGTTGTGATAGGAAAAAAGTGCATTCAGATAGCAGTTGCAGGACCTACTAGATAAAGCAGGACAACATGAATTGGTGTTGAGAATGGGTGATTTGAATGCACATATTTGGACAGACAGAACAGAATGTATGAGGACTGCCTGGGTCCACATCGGTTGGGGCAACAGGAATAAAGGAGAAGCCATTCTAGTTGGGTCAGCAGGAATAAAGGAGAAGCCATTGTAGACTTCTGTCTAGTAAATGGCTTGATAGTAGCCATCACATGGTTCAGAAAGAGAGAGAGTCACAAGATCGCATGCAAGAGCAGCCAACATGCAACTCTGGTAGACTTCCTCCTAGTAAGTAAAAGGCACTGGTGTAGAATCCACGATTGCATAGTCATCCCCAGTGAAACAGTCGGCCCACAGCATAAACCACTAGTTCATAGGTTTATAGGTTGATACTAGGCTATCAGCCCTAGGGCCTATACAAGCCTAGCCATAACAATCCCCTGGCTATTTCTTCCCACATTATTTACTTTCCTGGACCCCTGTCTAGCAGGGCGACTGACGTGATCCCTGGGGTGAATTTCCTTTCTCCCATCCAATCTTCAAGGTTCCTCTTGAAGAGGTCCAAAGAGGCATTCTGCTTGACATGTATGGGCAATCTATTCCAGAGTCTGGGGAGTCTCTGGGTCAGGAACCTATCCCTCCAACATGTTTTGTTTATTGTGATGACAAGGTTTAGATCCCTGGAGCGTGTAGCTCTGAGGAATTGGGATTTCTTTAAGTGTAGCATGTCCAACAGCTCTGGGTTTGACATGGCCTTGTATGTTAAGCAGAGATCGCCTCTGAGTAGACAATATGCGACAGAGTATAGCTGGAGTTTTTTAAGGCGGTCAGCATAGGGCATCTGCTTTAGGCCTGTGATTCTTTTAGTGAGGTATTTCTGAGGCCTTTCCAGTTGTTGCAGATGTCTTGAGAGGTACATACCAAATGGGGCGTTGTATTCTATAATGGGTCTAATGAGGGATGAGTACAGTGGGACAATGACCTCCTTTTTTCTGGATGAAAAGCCCTTCGTGATGAGGTGTGCCACATAGAAGGATTTCCTGACTGTTGTGGCGATGTGGTTATCGAAGGTGAGACCACTGTCCACCTGTGTCCCTAAGTCTCTTATCACACTTTCTGTATTTAGTGTACTGCCACCTATATGGTAATTCATGGATACATGTTTTTTCCCAAAGGGGATAACAATACATTTCTTGGCATTGTCACAATCAGCTTGCAAACAGTGGTCAGAGAAGGCTCTAAGGTCAACTGAGACCAGGCTGAAGACCTGGAATTGACTGGAGAGAAAGTACAACAGTTCAAGGAATTACTCAGGGCTCTGGCACCCCAAGAAGAGGAAGAAATAGGTGGAATTGAGCAAGAATGGCAGCACCTAAAACCGCATGCGTTAGGACTGCAGAAAAGATATGTGGCCGTGACAGGTATGGAAATAAGGTACATAAGGAGAGGTGGTGGTGGAACGCAGAAGTCCAGGAAGTCATCAAAAGAAAGGAGGAGTGCAGGAAGAAGTGGGAGAAAAGACTGACCAGGCTAGGAAGGACTATTGGTTGGCTAACAAAGAAGCTAAGAAAGAAGTTGCAATAGCAAAGAATAGGGCATCGGAGGCACTCTATCAGCTTCTGGAACGTGACTCAGTAAGTGGCACAAAGAAACTACATCAGGTTGTAAGGCAAAGACAAAGATAAAGAAGATCATCAGACACCCTTCATAAGGGATGCCAGCAACAACCTGCTCACCAAGTCCACAGGACATCAAAGGCAGATGGAAGGAGTATTTCCAGCAGCTTCTGAATGAAGAAACCCCCACAGAAGCTGTACTGCCCCAGAAACAGCCTACAACAGGAGAAGAAGAGCCCACCATAGAAGAAGTAAGAACAGCACTAAGGAAAATGAAGTCGGGGAAAACAGCAGGCTCAGATGAGGTCACAGCAGATATGATAAAGATGCTGGGTGAGATGGGGGAGAAACAGCTCCTGTGGGTATTAATAGCATTGTGAAGAGAAAGGTGTATCCCAGATGACTGGAGAATAAGCATATTTGTGTCGGTGTACAAGAACAAAGGGGACATCCATAACTGTGGGCAGTACAGAGGCATCAAACTCCTATCACATTACATGAAAGTTCTGGAGAAGGTGATTGATAAACAGATGCACAAAGTAGTAGAATGTAAGATGGAGACGAGCCATTCAGATCAGGATGCAGCACAATTGACCCAATGTTTGCAGTGAGACAGATACTTGAGAAGAAGATGAGAGTCCAACTGGGCATTCCTAGACTTGGAGAAAGCATATGACAAGGTCCCAAGAAAGCTGATCTGGGCAGTACTGTGGTGGTTTGAAGTCCCAGAAACATTGGTAGAATTAGTGCAGGCTATGTACAAGGACCCAGTGACTCAAGTACGAACAATGTTCGGCCTCACAGAGGGGTTCTCAGTGGAAGTGGGTGTACACCAGGGTCCAGCTCTGATTCCATTGCTGTTCATACTGGTGATGGACTATTAGCAAACCGGTCAGAGGGGACAGATCAACAAAGTTGCTGTATGCAGACAATGTGGCATTACAGGCAGACTCTGAGCTAGAACTTCAGCAAAGGATAGGAGAATGGAATGCAAAACTGAAGGCACATGGGATGAAACTAAGCACTGATAAGACTGTGGTAATTGCAAGAAACTGGAGAAATCAGAAGAAGCTGAGAATAGAGAGAGGTTGGATGATTGTGGAACGGGTAAACCTCTTCAAGTATCTGGGAGGGGTGGTTGAGGAGAAGTGAAGTCTGAATGAAGAGGTCAGAGCTAGAATCAGAGGGGTTGCAGCCAACTGGTATAGAGTATCAGCTGTCGTCTGACAGAAGAATGACAAAGAAACTGAAAAGTAAGGTGTACAAGACAGTGGTGTGACCAGTACTACTGTATGGTACAGAAACCTGGACAGTAAAGGCAGAACAGTTAAAGCTAGAGGTGATGGAAATTAAGTACTTGAGAAGGGTAATAGGATGCATACTGTGGGACAGACGAAGAAATGAGGATATAAGAGCAGAAGCCAAAGTATCTCCAATTGCAGAAAAGATCAAAGAGAACAGATTATGGTGGTTTGGACACAATGTGAAGATAACCAGATGACAGTCTGGTGAGGAAGATTTGGGACAGACAAGAAGAAGGTAAGAGGAAGTGAGGATGTCCAGCAAAGAGGTGGATGGATTGTCTGAAAGATCTGTGACAATCAGACGTGTTGAAGAAAGCAGGAGTGTGGTACTGGCACTGAATCGAGAGAGCTGGCAACAGTTAATATGAATGATTCCACCAACCCCATGTAGAAAAAATGGGGCTGATGATGATGATCATTGTAACATTGATGTTTCACACTTCATTTTGTGTACTCTTATAAAAATGAAACTGCTGATGTATTGTTTAGAAAGTAGTTCAAAATCCCATTTTTGGTGCAAACGTGTCTGAATACATATGCATTTTCTATGCTGTATCTAAGTATCTGCAGTGGGACCCTTTGCTTCCCAGATGTCATTACAAATGGTATGAAATATGCAGGTAAGTGGCAGGCAACACAAATGGAGAACAATGGGGACATTAAGCATGCGTGTATCCAAAAAAACTTAAAGGATTGTTATAGGTTAAGTGTAATGATGGTGGACTGGACCTTCAGTGTCATTAAAGCATTGTAAGTTCTTGTTAGTAAGATGCAGATGAATGGAGAGCTGTTCTTGTAAAATGTGAGGAGTGGACTTCTGGGGACCTTTTGTAGGGATCTATATCAGTACATCGAAGCGTCAGTTCAGAGAATGGCATTTCTTTGGAAAAGTTGTTTATCAAATCCCACTCTTGTGGGGGAGGCTGCACCTCCACATCCCCCACTACTTACATATACCAACTCCGAGATTGCACTACTGTGGGGAAAGGGCAAATTTCCAGATCCTCACTGTACCGCAATCTCAGTATGAACAGTTTGACGAATGGCATATTCGATGGAAGTGCACTGAAAATGCCATTCGCCGAACTGAATTTTCACTGAACTGATAGGGACCTCTTTTACACTATATATGATAGTCCAAGGCTTTTGTTTGGTGACCTCTTGTACAGCTTTTAAAAAAATTGAGCTGTTACATTTCTGGATCATACCAATTTGACAGCTCCATGCAAGAATTAGTATTGTACTCGTCCCAGAGGTTGACAAGTTTTTCATATCATTTGCACATTTTGGATCATCTAGTGTGGGCCATTTGAGAACCCATGTTAGATGCCAAGGAAGCAAAGATCCTCCAGGTTTGACTGTGACGTTCTAATCATAGTTGCAGGCCGCCATAGAGACTGCCTTCATCATTCATTATTTGTGAACAAAGCATGTTGTCTTTGAGTATTGGTTCTGATTCTACTTCTACCAAGCGAACTATTTTTTATTGGAGAGATGAAGGTAAAGGCCTTCATCTGTACCAGTCACCCGATGGAAATAGAAACAAAGTCACAGTGGCCAGAAGAGTTATCCAGAGATTCCAGTCTGGCACATAAAAAGCAGAATATGAGAAATGTAGAGAACAGGTTTGAGTTCTGTAAGCTTGACTCCTCCTCAAAGAATGCTGTTTCTGAAGTAGCCTCAAGTTCATTGCCAACATCATCCTCTGGCAAGAGGACATTGTCCATGTCTGCTTCTTTAGTCACCTGTGAGGTTGAACAGAGAGACAGCTTTCTGATATCCACTCTTGGGAGTGAGACTTTGAGTTTGGTTACTGTGCTCCTTTGCTCACGTAGGTTGGCACCACACAGGTGTGCAAGAAGAATAACCATAAAATCATTGGGTTTCATTTCTGCATTTGAACTTGGGCTTGGAATTTACACTCCTTTCTCCTCCGAATAAACAGTTGACTGTTTGAGTGACTGTTAAGTCTGCTACCACCAGCCCTCACTTCTCTTTTGAGGCTCTCGGTTTTTCAGCATCCCACTGTAGAGTTTGTAAATTTGTTCACTACAAATACTGGAACGTGGCTGAGCAGGTGTGCAGGTGTATCTGAGCATAATGAAGTAGTTAGATTTTATAACGAGGCAGTGTCCCATGCTGGCCTTTCATTTCTTCCCTGTAGTGTGCTAGCAACATGCCATGTAACACATTAAGTGATCAGGTGGTTCTAGAGGATATGGAGTGGCTATCTCTTACTGTCTCATTCTGAGCGTTAGCCAGGCTTAAAGAAAGGAGAGGAAAGTCCCTACTTCTGGGCATTGACCGAAGTCCCTACTTCTGGGCATTGACCAAGGCAAGTGGATCTTCATCTTCAGCCTGTTTAACCTCCTTTGGAGGGGCCCTCAGGCTATTAAAGTCCAGCCTGGAGTAGTCGACTTTTTGTGACCTTTCCTTTTTTTTTTTTTTTTTTTTATTGGTAGACTAAGTGCTCCTAATGTTGTAGCTCTTGTCCGAGTACCTGGGGTGTTGGCCTACAACAAATAATAAGGCTGACTACCTTTTAATAAACCCTTTCAATCCACCCTCAAGTGGACATATTTTATAACCAGGCATTTTAGGGTGACTTCTAGATCCATTCCATCAGTTTAGCACAGGTCTGGAAAGCCGTAGCACCTGACTAAACTTTATAAGGTTAATCAAAGACCATGAACATATTTAGCAAAAAAAAAAAAATGTCAAGAAAGACCAATATGGCAGAAAAATTGTGCGCCAGACTGGTTCCATTTGCAGTTTTCTTAGTGTCACACAGTGGGTAAGCTGCCCCAAATTATTCTGAGGAGAAGTCATTCATTGAGACAGGCTTTTTTTCTGGGCCTATGGTATATTTTCACATTTTATGATGCACTTTTGGCACAGAAGGCACATTGGCCTAGGCAATAGTCCACTGGACCATGCAACTTAAACTGCCTTTGTTTGATGAGGAGCTGCTGCAGGCTCTGACATGGTCTTCAAGGACATGGTCCTTTTATTAGCCTTTGTGGAAATCCTAGAAAACTTTTAAGCCATCTCATTGGTAGATGCTCTTTGTTAGAAGCAGTTTGATAAATGCCAGCACCACCTCCTCACCACATGTCCTCCAGCAGAACCCCCCCCCCCCCCAGAAGTCTTTTCTTGGTTGACACATCACAGTTATATTTCCAAAACATGTGAGAGTTTCCTCAAGTTTGTGTCTACTTCGAGAGCCATAAGCCTCTTGAACATCCTAAAAGAGGACCTTGTCTCAGACATGCTTCCATTTGGACAAATACCAATTTGACCACTCCATGCAAGAATTAATATTGTACTCATTCCAGAGGTCATTTGACAGGTGGGCAGTATCTATGGCTCTGCCTTGGCACCAGGAGTTTAGTTGTAATAACTTCTATAAGAATATGTTGAATGTATTGTACAAGATGTGACATTCATCAGTTTCTTTGAAATGGATTTTGTATATTTGTTTCCTAACTGCAATTACAAGTCAGGCTGACACGGTGCTTTTATAATCTGTTCAAGACATTCTTAAATAATGCTGATACGCAGTAAATGAGTCAGCAATGCAGTTTTTAGCAGTCAGAATGTCTGTCTGCACAACCAAGTGTACCGTTACAAACTGTAGGAGATTTTGTTTACTTTTTTGAATGAGCTGTAATGTCATGGTTTCATCTTGCATGGTATTAAGAAATTAACATAGTCTTTCCTTTGTTATGGGCATGAGTAATCCTCTCCTATGTATAGTAGAATGTAAATATTTGTAACCGTGACATAGGGTAGGCTGGGTTTATGGTACTGTAGAATGCACTGGATTCTTGCTTCGAGTTTAAGATTGTGCCGTCTTGATGTTCATCATGTTACACTGCTGCAGTCATCACACTTGGGTTATCCTGCCATCAGGCGGTCCCGCAATAGGCCAGAGTTCCAAAGTCAAGGTCCGGCATCGGTTGCTGTCGCTTCTTCCCTGACGTCAGTGCACCAGGAGTATATAAGAGGCATCCAATGCCATTTTCTTCAGTCTTTCTTGCCGTGCGGTCTCCGAGGTGCCGTCTTGTTTTATATAATAGTTACGTAATTAAAGGTTTAGCCTGGGAAAAGCCTTATGGATGTTTGGAATAGTCATTTGCAAGTCTCAGATGTGTCTCATTCTCTTTGATGTCCTAGAGATAGCTAACCATGTCATTTTCTGTTCCCCAGGAGACTGTGGGGAATATGAAGGAGGCTGAAGTTAAGGTCTCGGCCTTCACCTTGGTTATGTAAACTTTTGCATGCTTGACGTGCTCACCCTGATGCTACCACTTCTGGAAGACTTTGATGATGTCATTAGAAATGGTGGATGTTTCTTGACTTACCGGAGTTTAATTTCATAGGAAATATATGCTGTCCACTTTGAGTGGAGTGGGAGAAGGGACACCATCTTCTGTATGGATTGTTGTCTTTGGCCTTTCCTTCATTGCTCATGGTTCATAAGTGTTAGTGGTGCTTAATAAAGGCTCTGCAGCAGTCAGCATTTCTAGTTTCTCACTGCTTGTTTTACTGGTTGATGGTACCGTCTTCCTTGAGTCCCTGGCATGAGAATTGGCTGAGGTTTTCCCATTACTGCAGGGTCTGGGTACCGTCATCATTTGGGATAATCCATCTTTGCTTATGGTCATGACATCTGCAGTTTTTCCCTTGGAGAAGGCTATGCAGGAGTTTAGAGTTGGCTGTCTGAGACCTTACTTTCTGATGCAAGTCCATCATCTGTTCTGTTTCTTAGTTATTACTCGCCAGTCTTACAGTGGTTGTGGAACTTGTGATGCAAGGGGTAGTAGCACCATTCATTCCCTCTCTATGTTCTTAATAACACACTCTTTCTGCCATTCCTTGGAATGGTGGTACCAGCTTGGAGATTGGTGTCATCCTTTGTTTTTACCTGATGTACTTTTTTAAGTTTGGTCATATAACTAGACAAGGTGTGAAGTCCACTTTGGATCTTTGGTAAAGGTATGAAAGAGTCCAGATATGGATTTCTCCATATCAGTTTCCTAGAGCTGAGGGTATGTTTTTACCTGATGTACTTTTTTAAGTTTGGTCATATAACTAGACAAGGTGTGAAGTCCACTTTGGATCTTTGGTAAAGGTATGAAAGAGTCCAGATATGGATTTCTCCATATCAGTTTCCTAGAGCTGAGGGTAGCTGCTCTGACCCTACAAGATATTAAGACACTCCTGAAACCCAGTCCTCTGTTGGTGAATTCAGAAAAGCAGGCGGCAGTGTGATAGAAACACAATCCCTGTGAGACACCTTTGTATCCTTTTTGGAAGGAACAAATGGTCTGTAAATAGGCCAGTAGCTGTCTTTTTTTTTTTTCCTCATTGATGGGGAATTGAATGTACACAAGAGTAACTTAAGCAGTTATTACTATTGTTAAGTCTTAGCAATAAAGAAAGCCAAAAGACCACACTCCTTGCTGGAATCTTGGCTAGCTCTTGAAAGTCTTCCATGCTGGAAGTTAGTCTGTTTTTAAAGACTGTGCTAGTCTTTGTATTCCCTTTGTCAAGGAATGGTAAAGGCCATGGACATTCGATACCTTCTCATGACTGGGAAAAGTGCGTTTCTGGATATTGGGTTTAAATGTGAGGTGGGGGTTGACTATAATTCATGCCCTTTAAGGTGAGGTACCTGGGATTAATATTGAACAACTGAGGCTGCATTATCTTGGTGATCTCTACCTATCATGAGCGGTGATGTTGAAGCTAATGTAGCAGTAGGAGAGTTGGGTGTGCAGCTCTCCACATAGGGCATTACAGATTGGTTTTACATGTGCAAAAACACTTTTTGGTTTTTTTTTTGTAGTGTTTATTCATCACATTTATAAACATTGATAACATAACTGTAACACTTCTGCTAGGGAGCCAAGGATTTCATGGACCTTGCCTATTTCTGCTGATCCTCCTCTGCTGAAGTTTCATGTGGAAAGGTCAAGACTTACTGTCATCAGTCTTTAGTGGCCCAGATAAAAATGGTTGCATTTCATCTTTGTGAAAAGATTTTGGAGGTCACTAAGGCTGTCAGAAAATGTAGCTTTAGAGTCACAACTAAGTCCGAGACAAGAGTGATCTGATATTGTTAATCATCGTTCATTCCTTACATGTGGGTAGTCTATTCCAACCTCTGAACTGAGCCAGCCATCTTCCAAGCTCGCACCAGCTACAAACTCTCGAGCTAAAAACTATTACCCAGAATTCCCCTCTCCCTGTTACCTCAGATTTTGTTTGCCGCGTCGCTATTCAGTCGTATCACGCTACTTCTCTTGAGCGAAGTACAATAATTTTCTTCATACTAAGTTCTAAGACAGCTTTTTTCACAAAAAACGTATTAGTTATCTCTTACCTTATCGCATTTAGTGACTACCCTTTTCCGAATCCTTTTCCATTCCTTTCCTCTCTTTTTACCGCGAGGTAATTCCTTCTTTACCATCGTTGGTAAACCCCTTTCCTTCTTTTTACCGCGAGGTAATTCCTTCTTTACCATCGTTGGTAAACCCCTTTCCTTCTTACCTTCGGGTAATTCTAGTACCATTGCTGGTATTTTTCTGTTTTTTCCTTCTTTCTTTCTAACATGGCAGATAAAAAAGGTAGTCCAGGGTTTAAAAGGTGTTTAGATTGTGGCCATAAATTACCTACTTCAGATGCACATTCCCTGTGTGTCTATTGCTTGGGTGTGCCTCGTTTAACAGTTGACCCGCCTTGCTGAATTTGTAAGAATTTCTCTAACAGGAAGTTAATTGAGAGAAAAAATAAATTAATATTGAAGGGGCTACTTAAAACTCCTTTTTCAGAGGCCATTTCTGGGTCGGAGGCTTCAACCCCTCCAAGATCTCATAAAAAGAGTGATGAACATAAAAAGGCCAAGTCTCTTCCTTTGTCCCCTGCTGGGGACCCCTCGGGAACGGAAACCCAAAAAAGCTAAGCTTTCCAGTTCGGATTTGACTTCTTCGGCTCCAGCGCTTTCGGTGCCTAGACCTTCGGCACTGAGGCAATTGGCTCCATCTGCGACTTCAGCACCGACTATTGTGCCCCATACCACATCGGTACAGAGGGGCTCCTCGGTTCAGACTCCCTTATCGGCACAGACTGTCCACTCGATGCAGACTGTTGTCATCGGTGGATGTTTCGATGCCCATTACTTTTTCAGCTATGACAACTTACCTGGCACCGACTACCCACTTGGTACCAACCATTCAGTTTTTGTCACCGAGGTTTTCGGCTCAAGCTTTAGCGCTGACAACCACTTTGGTACCAACCTCATCGTCTGTGCAGACCATGCCTTCGGCACTGATTATTTCCTCGGTGCAGACACCAGTAGTTCAGTCCTTTACAGCTCCAGTATTCTCAGTGCAGACCTCCCCCATGGTGGGCACCAAGCTTGCTCCGTCCATGGATAGACCTGACTCTCCCTCAGCCACGTCCATGAAATCCACTAGAAGCCTCTCCGAACATAATGTGTTGTGTCTTGTGGATCAAGTGCTTTTGGCCAGAGGTATCCCACCCCCCAGGACCTATCCTTCCTCTGGAGGTGATCACCCTTTACCAAAGACCCCTACTTATTCTTCATTGCCTTTGAAGCCCCTTGATATAGCACAGTCTTTTCCTACTATGGCTCCCTTTATGGACCTCACTAAGGAGCCGCAGTTGCCTTTGTGGCAGGAGAGTCTTGCCACGGCCCAGGATGCCAGCTGTGGCATATGTACTTTGGTGTTTCACAGCCATCCAGGGACTCCAGGTCGGCAGGCTGAGTCACTTAGGCGAGGGGTGACCCCTGCCCTGGGCACCCACCCCTCTTTAGGTGGACCAGCATTCCAGCTAATGGAGAAGGCTCTGGCATCTGTTAGCGATCCTGTGCTATCACTCTCCCCACCCTCCTCTGGACCTCAATCTACACAAGTTGCTCCTAGCGGACACCGCGCGCAAGGGCCTCAGGACATACTCCCACAGGAGACACCTTTTGCACTGTCTTCCCTAGCTTCACCCTCTGAGGAAGATCATCAAAAGAGCTTGTGCAAGAGAAAGCACATGGATTTCACAGAGGAGTCCCTTACTGAAGACACAGACTTTGATGATGGGGAAGGGTCCCCTCGATCACCCTCTGAGGTATCCTTTGGTGATATCCTTGAAATCCTTAAACAGAGAGGTGACTGGCAGCCTTCTAACCCAACCTCTGAAAAGTCTTTGTTCCTGCAGGCCTTTCATGCCAGGCCCCTTACCTCTTGGGTTACTCCACCTGCCGACGAACTTGTCTGGCTTGTCATGCAGCATGTGTGGAAGGCTCCTGACACCATTGAGGCCATTCCCCGGAGGCCAGATAAAATTTTGTCCCCTCCTGCTACTGATTCCCATTGCTCCAAAGGCCTTCCTGTAGATGCTTTGGTGGTGGCGGCTGCAACTAAAAAGGACCTGGCAGAAGAAGAAAGCCAGACTCTCCATCCGCCCAACAAAGAGTCCCAGGCTGTGGACAGAATAGGGAAGTGTACTTTTGCATCTGCGACCTTTGCAGGCAGGTCCCTGAAGTATATGGCATGCTTCAAAGAGACTTAATTTCTGAGCTCTCTGAAATTTTGGCTGGAGCTGTGTCTGATGAGGTCCGTGACAGTGGCCTCTCAGCTAGCCACCATTGAATTGATATCTAACTCCTCCATGCCCCTGATATCTCATGCATCAGAAGGAGGAGCTAGAGCGATGAGTTCAGGCATTGTTCTGAGATGACATGCCTGGATGCGCTTGTGTAATTTCGTGGAACCCTTCAAGGCTTCCTTTCTCAATGCTCCCATCAAAGCCTGTTCATTGTTCGGACCCAAGGTTAAAAGCACACTGGCCAGATGTGAACAGGACGGTAAGACCCTTTCTGCTGTGGGTGTCCATTATTCTTCCCCTCAATAGGCTTTCTCCAGAAACCAGAAGAGTGGGAAGATATGGCACAAAAAGTCTCAAGGTTCTTTCCGTGACACACAGGCCAAGTTCTCCCCTAGAGGTAGAGGGGGAAACTTACAGGGAAGACTCCCACTTCAGGGCAGAGGGGGTCCACGTAACCAGGGTTCCAGGGACTCTTGCCCTGGCCAGTCCTACCAACACTCCTGAAGAGCAGCCCAACTGCTTTCCTCTGGAAGTGGTTGGGGGTCATTTCTATTTGTACCCTTCTGCCTGGCTAACCATTATCACTGATTCTTGGGTACAAAGGTTAATAACCAGAGGTTATCATATCCCCTTCGACCTTTGTCCTGCTCTCCTGTGTGTATATGTGTATATATATATATATATATATATATATATCTATATATATATATATATATATATATATATATATATATATATATGAAAAATGGTATATGGGAAGAGACCAAATAAAAGATAATACAAAAACTGAGAAACTGGAAGCTCTTATTTATGGATATGGGAAGTGAAAGATACAAGCAATGACAATGTGTAGTTCCTTTTGTCTTGTGTACAGGTCAGGCATGTTTTTATCAAACAGTGGAGAAGTTATGGACAGTATGTTAATAAAGAGTTGAAATATATTTTGGTAGAGAGTGAGATTTAACTGAGATAAGTTGATCATCCCCATAGAGAAAAATGTGGGTTAGGATTACGTGATTTGTATGCATATTTTAGAGTTACACAGTTAAGGGAGTTGTATAATATAAGCATAAGGGAATTGCATAATATAAGCCAAAGGCTTTAAATCAAAGTTGAAAGGGATGATGATGAAGCTGGGGGGTGGTTAAGAAACAAGGAGAGAGTAGGACGTTAGTTACTGATCTGTGTATAGAATAACCATACAGAATATTATATTCCCAGAGTTGCAGAACGTATTTTAAGTATCAAGCCAACGTGGGAATGAAGAAAGAACAAATAGTGCTAAAGGGGGTGACTGCAAGCGGGGTACACAAATTAGGCAAGAAGGGGCCAGGATTTACTGGAGAAAACTGGCAAAGGAACCAAGATAATTGGGAGCAGATAATTGGAGAGGGAAAGGTAATAGTGAGATGAGGCCAAACAAATGTTTGGACTGCAGGTTAGATTGTCTTCCCAGCCAGGGATAGATATTGGAGTACAGGCAGAAATAAAGATAGGGAGTTCTAAGTGAAAGACTAGCTCTTGTAAAGTTTTCAGGTAAGTCTAGAACAGAAGCTGCTGTTAAAAAGGGTAATTTAATAGGCATATAAAATATTGTATAATGACTGTACAAATCGGTCAGTGGAGGTTAAAAAAGATTCAGATGAGAGACTGGAAAAACTATTTACAAAGGAGCAATGGGGTGATGTGTTTGCCTAGGTATCCCCAAGCAGTTTTCAAAGAATTTTTGTTCGGATAGATAGCAAATGCTAGAGGTGTGATGTGGAAAGAGAGATAACTAGGGACATATTTTTGGGAGTATAATGAGTTGGCAGACATAGCACTTTCCTACAGAGTACTCTGTCAGAAATACTGGGGAAGCCAATGTCTGTAACTAAAGAAATGATTCTTTTGAGCCTGTACATACAGTGGATGTCAAAGTGTACACACCCTTGTTAAAATGCCAGATTTTTGTGATATAAAAAAATGAGACCACAGTAAATCACTTCAAAATTTTCCCACCTTTAAAGTGACCTATAACCTGTACAATTAAATTTAAAAACAAACAATCTTTTAGGGGAAAAATATAAAAACTATAAAACTTACAATATGCTGGTTGCATAAATGTGCACACTCGTAAACTAATACTTTGTTGAAGCACATTTTGATTTAATTACAGCATTCAGTTTTCTAGGGTAGGAGTCTGTCAGCATGGCACATCGTGACTTGGCAATATTTGTCCACTCTTCCTTGCAAAAGATCTCCAAATCTGTCCGAGTGCGAGGGCATCTCTTGTGCACAGCCCTCTTCAGGTCACCCCACAGATTTTCTATGGATTTAGGTCTGGGCTCTGGCTGCGCCATTCCAAAACTTTAATTTTCTTCTGGTGAAGCCATTCTTTTGTTGATTTGGATGTATGCTTGGGGTCATTGATGTGTTGAAAGGTAAAATTCTTCTTCATCTTCAGGTTTCTAACAGACGCCTGAAGGTTTTGGGCCAAAAGTGACTGGTATTTGGAACTGTTCATACTTCCCTCCACCTTGACTAAAGCCCCAGTTCCAGCTGAAGAAAAGCAGACTCAAAGCATGAAACTGCCACCAGCATGCTTTACCATGGGGATGGTGTTCTTTTGGTGATGCGAAGTTTTGTTTTTGCGCCAAACATACCTTTTGGAATTGTGGCCAGAAAGTTCAGTGTTGGCCTCATCAGACCATAACATGTTTTCCCACATGCTTTTGGGAGACTTGATGTGTTGTTTTGCACAGTTTAGCCAGGCCTGGATGTTTTTCTGTGTAAGAAAAGGCTTTAGTCTTGCAACTCTATCCCATAGTCCAGACATGTGGAGAATACGGGAAATTGTTGTCACTTGTAACACACAACCAGTACTTCCAGAAATTCCTGCAGCTCCTTCAGTGTCGCTGTAGGTCTCTTGGCAGCCTCCCTGACCAGTTTTCATCTTGTCTTTTCATCAATTTTGGAGGGACATCCAGTTCTTTGCAAAGTCACTGTTATCCCATCTTTTCTCCACTTTTTGATGACTGTTTTCTCTGTGTTCCATGGTATATTCACTGCTGTGGAAATTTTTTTGTACCCTTCTCCTGACTGATGCCCTCCAACAATGAGATCCCTTTGATGCTTTGTAAGCTCTCTGCAAACCATGGCTTTTGCTGTAGCAGGCAACTCAGTAAATGTCAGGAAAATCCTAGTATGACAGCTGAACTTTATTTGGGGTTAATTAGAGTATTTTTAATTGATGGCAGGTGTGTACCCAAGAAGACTGAATGCTTTAATTAAATCAAAAATTGCTTCAACAAAGTATTAGTTTAAGGGTGTGCACACTTATGCAACCAGCATATTGTATGTTTTTTTAGTTTTTATATTTTTTCTCCTGACAAATCTGTACAATTCAATTGAAAAACAAGTTATAGGTCACATTAAAGGTGGGAAAAGTCTTGAAATGATTTATTGTGGTCTCATATTTTTATATCACAAAAAAGGTCATTTTAAAAGGGGTGTGTACACTTTTATATCCACTGTAGGATCGGAATTGCTTAGGCATAGTAAGGCTTTAAGTTTAATGTTATTGGATGCCAAAAAGAAGCAATTACTAGAAAATGGAAATTGAAATCTAAGCCAGCTGTAGTTGAAGTTTTAAATATTGTTGGAGATAAAAGTACTAGAAGTGGGATCTTTGGAAACAGGGAAGAAACATATTAGAAACTGAATTTGTGGGAACAATACATGCAGAATAATGTTCAATAGGAGGAGTTGAGATTTAAGGGAAGGCAGGAATTGAACAATTTATGTAATGTTGGAATGAATGACTGTTGTAGAGAAATAAAATATATGCAGTGTGTACCACATGAAATAATGTTAATATGGTTTGCTTTCTTTTCTGTTAATGTTTGTGTATCTATGTCTTAGGTGATAATTTAATAAAAGTGTTTAAAAAATATGATTTTGTGCTATGTGAATCGGCAAATGTCAGTAAGCACAATTGCTTAATTGTGTTGGGTGTGTATGTGTATGTGAGTACAAAATAATGTGTGATTAGGCTTAATTTGTGGTCTGTTGAACATTGGAAGCTTTGGTGTGTGTATGAGTTTTCTTTTTTCTTAGCATTGTATACAATTGAAATGTATGCTACTAAGTAAAAAGCCTCATCGAAGTAGACTCATGGCAACTGTATGTGTATGGCCGGTAGTGTTCTCGTGTCATATTACAGAAGTGAATTACCAGACCTTTCTTTCGTATAGATACTGCTGCTGCCCAGTTGTGTGCCAACCAGGTTTTGAACCCAGGTATACCAGTTGTTAAGTCTGCACCTTAACATCTAAGCTATCAGGCAGGGGTATGCTACTAAGATACTTTACTTAATACGTTACTAAAGTGTTTCTCCATTGTTTAGAGTTTTTTTCTCCAGACCTCTGCTGAATATGATCTGTTTTTGACCCAGTTGGACTTTCCCAGTAAACAAATATCGATAAATAAATTTTTTTTTTCCCCCTACAAGTGCTTTTATAATGAGTTTCATTGCAACATTACCAGTCACCGTTAAATAAGTCCATTGTCATCAAAGGACAAACCAGTGTATCACTTTAGCTATATGCAAGAACCCAGAGGTTAAACACAATTCCTTATAATGTACCTGTTTTATCAAAGTGGTGTCAACTTAGAAACAAATCTCATCAAAGTAGTTACCTTACAAACTCAGGTGACCTGTGTTAATTACACAGTTCAGACTTCTGAGGGGCTAGCCAGGGAAGTTGGGTGT
The DNA here is from genome assembly GCF_019279795.1 of Protopterus annectens. Taxonomy (NCBI): domain Eukaryota; kingdom Metazoa; phylum Chordata; order Ceratodontiformes; family Protopteridae; genus Protopterus; species Protopterus annectens. The sequence goes on along the minus strand of NC_056737.1, from coordinate 1,055,141,839 downwards.
ACCCATCTAGGATGGGTCGGTCATATGTCCAAGACCACAAAAAAGTTTGATTCCCCTGTTTGAGACTAGGGAAGCTGTCAGAGTGCTTCCATGAATTGATGAGGTGGTTTGCTGACATCACCCATTTATGGAATTGAGGGTCATTAATTACCCGTCCCCATCAAAGAGCATCATTGGGAATGAGAAAGGTATGGACTTGAGTAGAAAGCCCTATGGCAGAAATATGATGCTGTGCCTTGCTGCTTCAGTCTCCTCGCCGGCCTCAATCCATAGTGGTGCAAATCTGTGGTGTAAGAGAGAGTTATGTAGACCCAGTGAACTATGAGAAGCACCTGGGTCAGCTGATTTTTAGCCGAATGGAGAGAGAAAAATATCCTTTTTGTGTACTATTAAGTCAATAAATTCAAACCACATAAATTAACAAATTTAGCATTTACATCATTGTAAAGTTCAGTGTTGAACATTAGCATGGTATAAATGCTAAATTTGTTATATTGTTTTGCTTACACATTTCCTTTACTTGCCTCTCAAGCCATTGACAACTCTTCTTAAATTAATTTGCCCTCCAGGCCCAACTTTAAGTAGAGAAAAGTAAAAGAAATGTGACATAGATTCAGATTTTACACTGATGTTTAAACCTTTTAGTTTTCCACAAACTACTGTTAATGTTATCTTCATCAGTCTAATAATCCTCTCTTCAATAACTACTTATCCAGTTCATTGATCCCATGCAGATGATTCACCCTGATTCCATCACATGGCTGCTTCCAACTTGTCCAGACATCTTTACCCTGGATATGCACACATGATCATTGATGTTGTATTACCTGGATCTGATTTTCCTCCCACTCTTAATTCTATTGCCCTTGTCTTTCTGTTACCACTTCTGTAGATCTAGCATACAGACCAGATTAAAAAACGAAAATAAATCGTTATTCTGCCATTTGCATTTCCTTTCTACATACTGTGTCAGTGTCTGAATAGGCATGCCTTGTTAATAGTGGTCAACCTGTCACTACCAGTTTACACCTCCATTACCACAATCTACACAGTACTTGCTCATTTTCAGAACATGGCATTAAAAACAGATTTGGTATAATTTTTCCATTCTTCAGCCTAATAATTCATTGACAAACACTGTATAGTCTGTTATATTATGTTTAACACAACCCAACGTGTCCCTCCAAAACACCATATATTTTTGTAAGGTTTGCTTTCTTATTGTCTCTTCTATAGAAACTAAATTCTATTCCATTTGATCAGCTGTTTCATTATAACAGCAGCAACACTTTCTGAAGTCTCTATCAGCCTTTGCTTGATGAGTCCTGTTGCTTCCCCCTTTTCCTGCAGAATTTTACCCTTGTCGCATCCAACCAGCTGTAGATGTTTGAGAAATGCTTCAGTCAGCACTGCTGTTTTCCATAGTTCAGCTTCAGATTCTTACAGGCTGTCTGTAAGCTCTGTAATTTTCAGCCTCATCAGCTTCACGTTCTTCCAAGGCTGTCTGTAAGCTCTGTAACTTTTAGCCACGTCAGCTTCACATTCTTTCAGGCTGTCTGTAAGCTGTGTAACTTTCAGCCTCAGCACTTGCTTAGGTTTCTTTGCATGAGTAATGGAATCTCATGGCTTCCCATTTCTGATTTGCTTACTACCTCTTGTCCCCTCATATTTCTCCAATTTTTCTGCACTCTTTCTGTCCTTCACTTCTGCACATACCAAACTTTGAATAAAATTTCTCTACTTTAATGTTATTTTCTACAAATTTCTTTACCCTTATGGAGAAACTTGACGTGGCAGTTTTCTTCCTATACCATGCATGTCCTTATCTCAGAAATCTATTTTACAGAATTGTGATTCTTCTTGCAGCCCCAGTTCTAGGGGAATTGTTCTAGGGGAACTTGTGCAGCTTCATACATTGTTAAACCTCCAAAATGACCAGATGGGGCTGCCATGTTGTAATTGTATTTTTCAGTCTGTCATCCTTTCAATTTTCTTTGTCCCTATAATATGACCAGGCATAAGTACTATAACTTCAGGTGTGTTATCATTGCATTTGCGTACAGTGGCAGTGTTACGAATCACTGGTTTCTTAATCTTTGGAGATACTTTTGTTGTGTTTCTCAGTGACTTGATGTGAGTTGTCCTAAGCCTTCATCGAAAAGGGTTTTTGGTCCTTTAATCTGCGGTCATATACCCTTTCTCCTTCATTCCTGCAACCCCTTTTGTTTGCTTTACCCTGAATTCCTTTCTGCTTCCTCTTTTTTTCATCTTGTATAGCCTGTGGAATTGCATGCAATATTTGGTGTGGAGTGGACGGGGGGACTGTAATAAAGAGAGAGCATTGCTACTTATGCATCAGTAGTGTATCCACCCTGAGGAAGTACCCCAGTGTTGTCTTCACTACACTTGTTTGGTTTTGTACTCTGCTACCAGTGATGCATTGTAGGGGTGACAGACATCGCCCCAGGCCACTTTCCTGTTGGAATATAATAGATCTCCAAGTTTTCCAAAAATGAATAGTCACAAATGTAAAAATGGGGTCTCCACCATACCTCTCAACCTGGAAACATCAAAAATCTGGACAAGGCCCATGAAAAATAGGTACGTATCTGTACGCTTATTAACATATAATTTGCATACATACTTATGTAACCCCACCCACTCCAATAGAATTGTGGGATACCAATTTTCAAATGCAAACTGAAGAACAGACAACCAAAATATGGCACCAGAGTCCCCCTGTAGCCATTCCAATGTCCTATTACCTGGCTATTTCGTCCCATTTGCCATGAATACTAATGTGTGCATACTGCTTTACTTCTACAATGATTATTTGGACTTTAATTTTTACATTTTGCAGCACGACAATGCACAAACACCAACAGACGTCTGCTAAACAAAGTAATACTGTCTCACCATGAAAATAGACTCGGCATTAAAATTTCTCTGCCCTTGAAACTCATATTCATTGAAACAGCATTGACACCCACACCACATCCAAAGAAAATGCATGTGGCCAGTGGTGGTGGATAAGATTAAATTTGGGCTCTTTTCAAATCATTGACCTCTTGCATACAAAACAAGAAACATACATATATTCTTTTCTTTGATGCACATTCCTGACTTTATTAAGTTATATTCCTTGTATAATACAGCACACTTGTTAGACAGAGTACATTTTAAATTTATTGTTTGAACATTTTTCCAATAGGCTGTACTGTAGACTGTGTGAACCTGGACAAGAATCTAAAAATTCCAAGAACAGTGTTTAGTTCAGCTTTGTTTTTGGATGCTTCCATTTACTTAATGACAACCTAATAGCTCACTACCCTCAACTTGCATATATTATTCTGGAGAACTTAGAACCAGCCATTTAGGTGTGATATCATGTTATATATCATTCAGTATTACCTGAAAATCTTACAATAAGCGAAACAAGGGCAGAGAAGTTTTAATGCCAAGTCTATTTTCATGGTGAGTCAGTATTGCTTTGTTTAGCAGATGTCTGTTAGTGTTTGTGCATTGTTGTGCTGCAAAATGTAAAAATTAAAATCCAAATCATTGTAGAAGTAAAGCAGTATGCACACATTTAGTATTTATGGCAAATGGGGCGAAATAACCAGGTAATAGGACAATGGAATGGCTACAGGGGGACTCTGGTGCCATATTTTGGTTGGCTGTTCTTCAGTTTGCTTTTAAAAATTGGTATCCCACGATTCTATTGGAGTGGGTGAGGTTGCATACGTATGTATGCAAATTAGATGTTAATAAGCGTACAGATTTGTACCTATTTTTCATGGGCCTTGTCCAGATTTTTTGATGTTTCCAGGTTTAGAGGTATGGTCAACACACATCTTTGGGGAAAAATTAAAATAAACATTGTTGAAGTGCCATCTTTAGATAAAGGCTGGCTACAACATTGGCCTATAAACATCTTCAGCTTAAAGGTGACTGAAGCTGTTAGTTGCTAAATTGTGCATTTATTCAGTAGTTGAAAAATGACGTGCAGAATTATACAATCATGAGCTCAATCTCTTTCTTGGAAGTAGTCTCTCTCTCTCTCTCTCTCTCTCTCTCTCAATTGCTATGCTAAAGATTATTCTTGAAAATGTCCCCAGTTATTTCAGCCCTCTTGAAAACTCCAACAGCAAACAAAGCAGAGGGATATCAATTAATGTAAGTCCTTAGTAAAATAATTCATATTACTTGCTGAAAATCCAGCTAGATATCAGAGTACAGATATTCAACTAACCAACTAACACTTCCTTTTCTGACAAGCAACACCCTTTGTATATTGCTTAGTTGCCCTGTATTCTTCTTCTGCTAGGTCATTTCTATCTGTGCCATAACTAGAGTGGGTGAAGGGACAGTCTGCCCCCAGGTCCAAATTATTTGGATGCATGGCACTGGTTACACACACACACACACACACACACACACACACACACACACACACACACACACACACACACACACACACACACACACACACACACTTTCTAAAATAAATAATGATGTTTCAGCTTAAGCACAAACTTTTCAGTAGATGTTAAACTTTCAGCTTACTTGAGCGATCCAGCCAGATCAAGCCCTCTAAATAAAAACAAATCCATGCAGTCCGCTGTCCGAGTCTTCATACCTTCCATGCCTTCTAAATAAATCCTTCCAAGCCCTGAGCCATATAAATCCTTGCCAACCATTCTTTCCGGCTGGTTCATTTCCGCTCGCAAAGCATTTGAACCAGCCGGAAACCTTGAAATATGTGCGCCGCGAGCTGAATTCTGACAGAATGGTAGCCCTGCTGAGCTGACGTCATCGCGCACTCAATGACATCAGTGAAAGTGCAAAAAAAAAAAAAGAAAGAAAAAAAATCGGAAATGAAGGGGTGCCACTCGGGGAATCATGGCACCCCATTATTTGGACCCCAAAACTCGGTAAAAACTGAGTAATTCAGGACAGTTGGTTGGTATGGTCTCCACTTGAATAAAAGGCATGCATTTTTATGTTGCAAATTTCATACATTTTTAAAATTAGTGTGTATTGCACATGTTTGAATTACTGAATTTGGTTAATATGCTTCCCATGAAAAAAGTAATGTTTTCTAACTGGAGACTACTTCTCAACATGCCTGTCACTGTCCCAGTTTTTACCTGTGCAAATAGCCATTACACCTTGGAAGGAGAGGATTAGATTGTGTAACTGGCTGTGGCATTAGACAAAGGGAAAGTGGCTGGGAATGGGAGGAGGTGTGGTAAACTAGGTCTGTGTTAGGGACAGACTGCACCCTTTGGCATGTGTGTGTTTGTGTGTGTGTGTGGGGGTGGGGGGTGGGATACAGCAGTACTTGAATCTAAAGTAAGAAGGAGATTATTGCATTATAGTTAAGTAGGAGGTAGCTATTCAGGGCTTAGGAGGACAATCATTCAAGAACTTCACAGAGGGAAGTAAAATGATCAGTTGTAGATCTCAATAATATGCAGTACAAGGTGTTTGGGCAGGAAGATGTGGGTGCAGTCAGTAGTGATCAAGGATGGACGATTATACATTGCTGGTATCATCACTGAAATGGTCATCAGTGACAAGAAAGTGTCATGCATGAAAAAAGCTGCATACAAGTTTTTTTAGGAATGGAAAAGAGTGATAAAGACGGACTAGAAATTTATATAAAGGAAAGCATCATATGCAGTCAGAGTGGAAGAGAAATACCACCACTTCATGCAGGGCAAGGAAACCAGCAGGGTCAAAACCCTATGATGTGAGCATTGTCGTTCTTAAGGCAGTGGAACCCTGATGGGTTATTCAGACATGTCAAGGGAGACGGAGAGGAGCATGGAAGACCAGACAACAGAATAATGGCTTGTGTTAAGAGGAAGGGTGTACCCGAGGAGAAATCTTAATCTTACAGAAATAAACTGGAAGACCCTGAGATGTGTAATTGAGGAGTGGGAGCTGACTAATAATGTTAAGTTGTCAATCGCCTATTCTGTTCTTTGATGATCGGTCTGTCCCCCTCCTCTCACCCACTTCGCTGCTCTCGAGAGCGAGAGCCACTTACCAGCAGCGAGGCAGCCCCATATCCCATGATGCAAGGCGTAAGATCTCAGATTCAAGCTTTTCCGCCTGGTCCCTCTCTCCTCTCCTACCATGTCCTTCACTTTATTTCACTTAAATAAATAATAAATGTTGGGGTCCCATCCGTATCTCCAGAACATCGTTGGTCCACACCTCATAGATAGTCCTTCCTCCTTACCCCCTAGTTTTGCTTGGAGTCTTCGGTCTTCGTGGAATGGTTACCAAGGACGGGATCTGATACCCCCTCTGTTCTTTCAGCCTACTCTCTCCCTCTATCTCCTTCCTTAGAGGGATCTCGTCGGGTGGTCGGCTTCCCTCATGGTCCTCCGAGGGGTGAGTGGCATCGATCCCGACCCAACCTCGCACTTCGCCTTGAGCCTCGCCTTGCCTCTGTCCGTGAGCTCCTCTGCTCGAAGATCTGTCTCGTGGTCCCTGGGGTGCTCCCTGGAGTTCCTAGCTCTCGACCTGAGGGGTCCTGAAGAGCCTGGGAGGGGGGTGCTGGCCACTGGTATCAGTCAGCAGTCTGTTCCTCAGTCAGCAGTCTGTGACACTGCTTCTCCTCCAGCTCTGCCACTTCTCTTGCTACAGGACCCAGAGATCCTCCAGGACCAGTCTCCCACCTCACCAGGTTTCCTCCTGGGATTTCCTCTCTTCCTCGAGGGAAGAGGACTCTCCTTACAGACCACTGATACTCCTTGAAGGAGAAACATAGTGACCTCCTAAGCCTGTCACTTTGGACACCTGATGGTCCTCCCTAGATCCCCCCTCTGAGTCTCCTTCTCTTCTCTCCTAGAGGGACTTAGGCCCACCTCAAACACCCAGGAACAACTCTCTATCTCTGAGGCAGCATGGATCTCTCGCCTCGGCCTCCACCCTCCACCCCTCGACCCCTCTCCGCTTCTTCCCACCCCTTGTGCAGGTTATTGTACCACTTGTAGAGCCTCTCTCTGTGAGCCAGTCCCTAGGCCCCTTCAAATTATCCACTGCCCTGTCACAAAGGGTGTCTCACTAAGGCGTCCTCATTGGCTGCGCTCAGGCTATGCCACTCAAAAGGAGAGAGATTTCCGCATTCAACTCCGCTGCCTATCCTAATAAGGACCCACCTCTAAGGAACGTAAGCGGATGTAAGCGGATATTTCCTCTTAATTATGCTCTATGCGATCGCCTGTCATGCAGATTCACTTCAGTGGATATCCCACAGACTCCAGAGGATGTCCCAGAAGTAGTTCAGGATCCTGAGATCCTGCAGGGGCTCAGGCCTCCTTGAAAAAAGAAGAACATGGCAAACATTGCAAACTCCTCCATGCGCTAATATTCTAATATCATATGGGATGGTAAGAGGTGAGGCAGCCAGGTGTGTACGCCTTAGACGCCAAGCCTGGATGCCATGATGGCGATCCTTTAAGGCCCCTTCTACAATGCCTCCTTTGGTGGGCTTGCTTAAGGCTGCAGGAGAAGAAGGAAACCTTGACCAGGTGCTAACAGGACTGCAAGACTCTTTTCTGCTGTTGTCAGTTTTTCAGAACCCTCACCCACCTATCCCAAAGGACAAAGGGGTGAAAAATGGGGTCCCGTGGTCATCCCATCCCTAAGGACAGAGCGGTGTGGTCAAAGCCACCCCTAGAGGCAGAGGGGGTAACACAAACAGACGCCCAGAGAGAGGGAGGTGAAAAACCAGGGAAACAGAGAGCCTTCTCTCAGCTCCTTTTCCCCTTTCAGGCAGGTTCTGAGATGTGTCCTGCTGTCCCAAAGCCTGGGATTATCACTGTACCCAGAAGCCTGGTAGCAGTCACTCCAAGACTCAGGGGTACAGTCGATCATCGATCAGTCCATTCCAATTCCTTCGGCTCTCCTTCCCTCAAATTCCTCCCCTCAAATTCCTAGTTTTCCAAGGAATTGCAGAGTTAGAAGTCTCAACAGACTGCAAAAAGAGCATTCAGCCAGTTACAATAGACCACTCAGAGCCAATAGAACATTCAGAAAGACGGAGACTCAAAAGATGGAGACTGGAGAAGAGCATTGATCCAATGTCCGTCAACAAGTCTGTCTCAAGCAGTCAGGTCTCAAGAACAGGTCTTCAGTCAACTCTGCCCTTCACAATTCCACAACTCATTGTGCTCATTAATCAGTTCAGGATGCGTATCTTTCAGGATGCCTTCACAGGATCAAAATTCCAGATTTCTCTTCCTCGCTCATTTCCGCCAGCCATTTCCAGTCATTTCCGCCCTGCCTCTTTGGTCTCCCTACACTTCCAGGTCTCAGACCAAATGCCAGGCAGTGATCACGCTCGGCCAGACGCCACGGGATTCCAGGTGTTTCCACAGATCTCGACGACTGGCTCCTGTCAGCCACCACCAGGCATCAGCAATACAGGCAGGGACTACAGCCTGTGGGATTACACAATAAACCTCACACTCAATCAACTTCTAAAGTCCTTGTCGCCTGCCTATCACCTTCATAGGCTTAAACTTAACACTGTTCGATGTCCAAACAAACACAGATCAAACAGCCCCTTCTGTTTACAGTCATCAGGATCACAGATACCATGTTCAAACAACAGGAGGCATACTGTCTAACAAGAAGGCCAGACATGTAGAAAAGCCTTTAGCTTCTCCTGGCTCCATCTTCTACATGCTACCCCACATTATGGATCTTGTTCACACTCATTCCAGCTCAAGTACCTCACATGCTGCCATATGATTAACTTTGATAATATGTACCAGATTCTGGTGACACATCAGATCACATGGCATCAGGTTTCAGAAGACAGGTAATCCCTCAGGTTCACCAAGGCAGCCACTGTCCCCACCTCGTGCCTCCCCTGATCGGGTGGGGGGTCATTATCAGGGCAGGGGGTCATTATCAGGGCAGATGGGTTGGCAGACCATCTGCACATAAATGTCCATCTGCATGAGAAAGTGTTTTACGCTAGAGCACCTCAACGAACAGAGTGTGCAGGGACACGAGAGTCTTCCCCAGACAACATGTCCAGTCCACATGTTAACATTACTGTATAGGAACAAACAGTTAAACTTGTGTCGACAAGCCAGACTATGGCAATGGCTTATCCTACAGCGGTTGGCTAGCTCTCATATCCCTGTCAAGCACAACATTGTAGTCCCTGATTGAGTTTATTCTCATGCCTAGCGAAATGGTCTTCAAGCAATCTATCCTTGAAGAGAGTTTTCTGGAAATCTTCTATAGTGAGCTTTTTCTTTTTGCTACTCCCCCATCGATCTAAGCTACCTACTCTCTTCAGCTCATCAAATGTCCAGATTCTCCAGCCTCTTCTCTACCCAGCCCCCCCCCAGAGAGACTCTCTTTTTTATGCCTTCCTCCATTTTCTCTTATGCCTCCATTTCCCCAGAAAGCCCCATTTTGAGAGCCAAATTGATTCTCATTGCCCCACTGGCCTTGATTGTCCTTACCCCTGCCTCCCACATGTTTGGTTCCCTGCCGCGGCATCTGACCCAGTGGTGCATCTTGCACCAGGACCAGTCGGGTCAGCTTCACCTCACCCATCGGGCTCTCAACTCACGTCAAGGTTGCTCCAACCCCTCAGCATGGTTCACCCACTTCCTTCCCCCCCAGGTTTTTCCTTTTAAGTAGTTCCTAGCCAGGTTTCCCCTACCACTCACTAAAACACAAGCCAGAGGATTTCTACTAAAATTTGGGCTAAGGCTAATTTTATTGATCAAATACTGCCCCTGTTTATTGCCCCCTGCCCAAGAGCATGGATCCCTTACTGAGGCTCCTCTTCTTCCACAGTCTCTTCCACAGCCATGCTTCATCCAGGCTTCATCCTCCAATCAATTTTTTATAGCAGATCCCCATAGGCTCTCAGAATGTTTCTGAGGGCCTTTTTCCTACTTAAACCTCCAATCTGTACTAAAACTCCTTGTCAGAACTTCTCCCTCAAGGTGCTTCTATCCTGATTCTTCCCTTGTTGATTCTTCGAGCCAGCCAGCCCTCCTCGGATCTTCCTTCTTCTTCTTTGTCCTAGTCTCTATTACTATGGCCAGGAGGGTGTCTGAACTTCATGCTCTCTCTCGGCTCTTTCGTTCGACTTTTCCTTTTGTTTTTCACAAAGACAGAGTATCTTTGAGAACTAACTCCCTTTTTTTTAAGGTCTAAGTCACTAAAAAGAACAATTTGAATCAACCTCTGTATTTTCCTCACATTTCCTAAGATAGAGCTGAAGAGCAGCTACAAAAAAGCTATTCCATGATGTCCACCGGGCCACACTTAGAACATTTTGACAGAACAAAAAATTTAGAAAATTGTTTCCTATGGATAATAAAAAGGCCTTCCCTGCTCTCTCCTCCTGTTTCAGATGGCTTTCTCTCGGTCATTTCTGGGAATTTATCTTGAAATTTATCTGCTCAGGGGGAAAACAGCTGTGCTCAAAAACCCTAAGCATGACTCTACTGGAGCAGCTTTCACCACAGCCAACAGCTTAGACACTATTTTTATTTGGCCAGCAGGGCCACTTCTACCTAGACACTACTTTTGTTTCATTACAATTATCTCTTGTTGCAGATAGCTTCATTTTGCCTTGGCTCTCCCTCCAGTTTTTGTTATTGAGCCATCCAGGATAGAGGTAGAGGGGCTGTGGTCCCACTGCAAGCAAGAATGAAGGCTTAGATTAACTTATTAAGATTAGGTAGTTAGTTTTCATATCGTCGATAGTTAGTTGTCTTCTCTCACGCTTCTTTTAAGTAATCTCCTCCTCCCTCCCCCTGGCCTGTTACCCTTGTTAATAGACTGTTAGCAGTTGAAGACCATTCAGACCCTGTCCTTCTTTCATCTGTATTTTTTTCTTTTCTTCCTTTTTGAGAAGTTTTCATTGGGGCTATTTATTGCCTGTCATCAAACGACGAGATCTGTACCTACTTGCATCATGACTATGCTTTGCTGACAGGTAAAAGTGTAAAAGTTGCTAGCGAGGGCCGAATGCAGCCGAGGGGGGCCTAGCTAACCCCAGAAGCAAGAAAGATGGAAGGAAGACAAACTAATATTTTACACCATAAGAGAGATCACCCAACTAGTGTAAGATTGTACCTGAAAGAACAGGATAACTTAAGGTAGAGGAAGATGAGGCTGTCCAAATGAAGGCAGTATTAGCCAGTAATGACCACACAGCTGGAAGGTTTAGATTGGAAGGAAGAGTAGGAAGGCAGTGTGTCAGGGATGAAGTACTCAGATTTGTGTCAAGATGGAGATGCCAGAAGAGAAAATACATTGTTCATTTATTGTTTTATTAACTGATGTAAACAAACAAGAAAGGTGAACAGTTTAAACTTTAATAATCGTCTGGTGCCTTGCCTCTAGCCCTCATCATTTGTCCTTCCTTATCACTGTTGCAGTATTTTTTTTACTCTTGGGCTATCCTGCTAAAGATTGCCGAATGTCTGGCCAGCATACCAAAGCCTTTACAACTCACAGGTGTAGTACATCAAATATATGTTATGTAAGCCTAAGGTACATATATGACACCCTGATGCCTAATCCTCAGAACACCTTTGCCAATAGCCCAAATGCTACCTCAGGAATCAGTCTGTATGCGGTTCACTGAGTTTGTTCACCTACCGAGCCTTCTACAGATTATTGGTACCTTTTTTCTTTTTTTCTCCTTGTGGTTCGTTTTCATGTCACCCACGAAAGGAAAATGAGTACGTGTGGCGGATTTCTCATAAAGATCGACACAAGAAGTGCTCTTTTTGTTTGGGTGCTACACACAACCGCACATTGTTTAAGATTTGTCAGACATTTGTCCTAAAGATATTTTGCAGTTGTCTGTTGTCCCTCTGTATTTTAAAAAAAACATCTGAAGCTTTTGACTCTGGGTACCATGGCCAAATCCACTCACCTTGAAATTCAGCCATGACTTAAATCAGCCAAAAAGGCATGTACTGATCTTGCTGCTGTCCAGTATCCGTCAGGTTTCTCCCCTGGGTTGGATGAAAAAACCTGCAACAGTCTGGTGCAAATGTCAGTTCCCTCTGCCACAACTCAGTTGGAGGCTGACACCGAGCTGTTTACCTGCTGGTCTCCTGAGGCTGTGCATATGCCTGGTACAGATGTAGAGGGGGAACCAGGCTGTTAATATCTGAAGGGCCTAGGGTGATTCCCCAAATGTTTGTTAGGGAAGAGGTGCCTGTTACCCTCAAATCTAGGCAGGGCTATGAACTTCCTAAATTTGTTAAAGCGGATGCTCTTTTAAAAAGCAAACATAAGAATAAACATGTGGCTTCTGTGGCAAAGGCTCCTCATAGAGTGGCAGGACTCTACTTTGGGGTTGTTCAATGCCATTATGGCTTGAAACCACCCACAAGGCTCGTCTGTCACTGCCTATGCTCTCTGGTTTTCAACTCCCTCTAAAAGGCCTAGGGATTCCGATTCTTAAGTCATTGGTGTATTCCTCTTAGGTTCAGTCTCCCCTTTCATTGAGGTCTGATGAAGAAGATTCACTGTCCTCTGATTCTCCTTTTGAATAATTATCTTTTGGAGATACAGTGGTCCACATGATGGACTACTTTAAATGAGATTGATGTTCTTAGTTATTTCACTGTTGCAGTCATCAAGCTTGGGTGATCTCCCTGCAGGTAGCCCTCAGTTGGCCTGAATACCAGAGTCTTGGGATTTCTGCATCAGTTGCTGTCGCCTCTTCCATGACGTCAGGGGTATAAAACATGCAGCCAATGCCATTACATCAGTTTTTCTTACTCCAGTCTTTCTTGCCGAGAAGGAGCCCAAAGCAGAAGCAGTTTGCAAGTGCGGGTCGGACGCTACCTGAAATTTTTGTTTTTTCGTGTTTCAGACCTGAAGTCTTCGAAAGCCAAGTACCCCATTGGAGATTCTTTTTTCTTGCTCTAACCGTTGTCAGAAAAAATTAACAATTGTCTTGCCTGTGGAAAGCAAATACCTCCAAGATTTTCATTCTTACTGTGTCACCTGTTTAGGCCCAGACTACAACGTCCCTCGCTGTTGGTTTTGTGCCTTGTTTAATGTCCAAACCATTCGTCCTCAGGCTATTTTTGTAGCTAAATTATTTTGCTCTCATTCCCCGTATTCCGAAATGGCTTTGGTAAGCCATCCGACTACCGATCTAAAAAAGCGCAAAGACAGAGACAGACCACATAGGTCAAAAACTGCCGATGACGCTTCCTCTAAGCTAGTTGCCAGTCTGCCAGTACTCAGTGAGGCACCTTTGCAGCCCCTGATGCTCGCTTCTACAGAGTCGCAGGCCTCTGCTGAGACTCATTCAGAGTCCAGTATGCCGTGAGATGCTTCTTCGACTATGGAACCTGTGGATGTTTCTACCTTGGATGGGTCCGGAGCCACTGTGCAGGCACTGGCTTCTGAGGGTGTATTCTGACCTACCGATATTCATATTGCTCCCATGCCACAAAACAAATGCTTAGAATGGCTGAAGGAACCTTTTCTCTAAATTAGGAAACCAACCAGCCCCAAAAGAAAAAGAACTGAATTTCCTTCTGATTCTACTACAGACTCATCTCCTGATTACCAGGACATACCACCTTTATCTACCTATGAGGACTCAGATGCAGATCCATTCCCTCTCTGCCTCCCTCAGAGGAGTTTCTTTGGTGAAACCTTGTATACCTTAAGAGAGCACTCAGCTGGGCCCAGCTGAATCCTCTAGGAAAAAAAGAGACAGAGACTTTTTAGATTTGCCCTTTGGCCTCTAGCTATGGCCCCTGCCCTACCCAGATGTCCCAGATTCTGTGTCCAGTCTCCAGGTCCAGTCTTACCACTGACACCTTGAGTACCCTAATCCAAAATTTCTCTTTACCCTGCTAATGATCTTTAAGAGGAATCCCAGGGACCTAAAGGCATTAATCTTGCAGGGCTGCTGTCACTGGGTCTGTACTGAGAAAGGCATGCTTGCTAAAGGAACAAGTCTTTGCCTCATCATATCAAAAAAAAATTAGATGCTCCATTAAATCAGGAGCGCTTGTGTTTGGCACAAAAGCAGAAGAGAAGAGAAAGATGAAAAAAAAAAGAGCTAAATAAAAGCAAACTGTCAAAAAACTTACAGGTGCAGCCACCTATTGTTCCAGTAGAACAGAGGGGACAGGGTTTCTCAGACTGTTGTTCCCTGGTGCCCCAAAAGAGGGCTCTTGGCACCTTATCCTGGATCCATCTATTCTCAACACCTTCATGGCAGGCAAATGCATTCAAGGCAAATGAAGACAGAACAAATTCCCCTGCATATCAATGAAAAAGAGATGCTAGCTGTACAGAATGCTCTGACAGTCTTCAAATACCTTATCCTTCCAGGACAGCTCCTGATAAAGACAGACAACACCACAGCTATGTGGTACATAAACAAGCAGGGCGGAACTCATTCTTACTCACTCTGCAGGTTAACCATGGCTCTGTGGAACACAACCTTTAGCATCCAAGTGCACCTACAAGCTCAATTCCTGCCAGGCAAGCAAAATTCACTGGCAGATGACTTAAGCAGAAATCTACTGGACTCTCATGAGTGGAAACTGGACCCCAACTCATTCAAACTTCTAACCCAGAGGTGGGGAATACCAGAGGTGGACCTTTTTACCTCCCCTCAAAACCACCAATTGAGCAAATGTTGCACCAGGAACTCTCACAGCAGAGCCTGGAAGGTGGACACCCTCTCCTTTACATGGGAAAGCCTCTCAATTTATGCCTTTCCTCCTCTGCCCCTCCTCTCAAGAGTACTACTCCAGATCAAACAGGACAGGGCAAGGGCAATCCTTATTGCACCAGACTGGCCATGCCAGCACTGGTAACCACTTCTATGCTGTCTGGCTGCATTGCCACCCTGGCACCTACATCACACACTTCCCTACTCTCTCAGCAAGAGGGACAGATTTTGCATCCACAGCTGCAAATCCTAAACTTTGCAGCCTGGCTCATTCCCTAAATGCACCACCAGCATCCCTCAGCAAAAAGGTGCTGGATGTCATCCTTGAGGCCAGAAGGCCTAGTACTAGGAAATCCTGTGCTGAAAAGTGGAAAAGGTATTGTTCTTGGAGTCAGTCTCAAGGAAAGGACACAGCTGTGCCCAGCTTACCTCGTATCCTTGATTATCTAGCAGAGCTGCTCCACAGAGGCCTGTCCTTCTCAGCCATTAAGGTTCATGCCTCTGCCATATCAGCTCATTGTAATACTGAGCCTCCTCTTTTTTCTCACCCTCTCATCAAGCAGTCCTGAGAGGAGCTAACAATTTAAGGCCGCCTAGGAGAGCTCCCACCCTGACCTCGAACCTTAACTTTGTACTGGAGAAGCTCACACTTCCCCCCCTTTGAACCTGCTGCTTCATCAGAGTTAAAATTCCTGTCTTGGAAAACAGCCTTACTTCTAGCTATTACTTCAGCAAAAAGTGTCTGCGTTACAGGCACTAATGGTGGTGAAGCCCTTCATTATTTTCCATGCTGACAGGGTTTCCCTCAGGACTAACCCTTTCTTTATTCCCAAGGTGGTATCCAGTGTGGCTCTAAACCAATCCATCCATTTGCCAACCTTTTTCCCTAATCCTCAGAATAAAGGGGAAATGATCCTGCACTCCTTGGACGTGCACAGACAGCTCAGGTTCTACCTTGACAGGACTCTTTCAGAAAGTCTGACCAGCTGCTATTCAGCTTTGCTACAAGGACAGAGGGCAAGGCCATTTCAAAGCAAACCATTTCCAAATGGATAGCACACTGCATCCATTTCTGCTACAAGCACCATAGAAAACCTACACCTATGGGGATCAGAACTCATTCCACTAGAGCTACTTCAGCCTCTACAGCATTTCTCAGGGGAGTCCCTACCAGGGACATCCTGTAAGCTGCAACCTGGAGTTCTGTACACACGTTCACCAAACATTACCACTTGCCAATTTTTTTCTAAATCCAGTGCTGGATTTGCTACAGCAGTCTTACAGGGCCTGCTAGGCAGCCCTAACACCTCTTGACTGCCTCCACCCTTCCTCAGCTTTGGGAATCAACCCAAGTGTGATGACTGCAGCAGTGAAACACAAAGAACATAGTACAGTTGTGTACACTTAACATGAGTGTAGATGTTCGAGTGTATTCACTGTTGCAGTCTTGGTTTCCCTCCCTCCATCCCCCCTGTTTCTTTATATCCTTTTTACCTATCCTCTTTATGGGCATATTTTATGGCAGGGGTATTTACTTTTTACTGGAGGTGTTCTACACCAAGTAATAGCTTCCTATTTTGGGGGCTCCTGACATTTGGGGCAAGAAAAAATGATGTAATGGTGTCGGCTGCATGTTTTATGCCCCTGATGACCTCACGTCATGGAAGAGATGACCACAACCGACGCAGAAATCCCAAGACTCTGGGATTCGGGCTGACTGAGGGCTACCTGCAGGCAGATAACCCAAGTGTGATGACTGCAACAGTGAATACATTCGAACATCTACATTTATGTTAAGTATACACAACTGTACTTTCCTCAGGTTTCTGATGTTCAACAGATATTATGAACACTTGCAAATGGACTCGCCCTGACCTTCTACAGTCCATCCTGTTTTAGCTGCCCTTTTGGATACATTTTCAGCAGTTTCTCTAGCTCCTGAGACTCAACCTCTGTCCCCTAAGAAGCCTGACAGAGTCTCTGAGGATCATAAATATTTTTACAAAAGTCCTTTATGTGATCCTGCTATTGATTCCATGTCCACAGATAAGCCATCCGAACTGCTATATGTTCATCATTAAGTACTAGGCTAGCTGCCCTTGTGGACCATTTTAAGTTTAGCCAATTTCCTTTTTGTGCTCAAGATAACATCTCCCATTTTGGTTATAACTTGGCTTTGCCCATTCCATGGTCGATTATTATGCATTCCCCCTAATGAGAATAACTGAGATCATACCATAGATAATTTGTGGGGACATAATCACGGGTTAAAGCATTTAACAGCTGCCTCTGCCAATTAGTAGTACAGGGGGCCGTCTTGGGGTAAATTTTCTGTTTTCCATCCATAAATATAAGTTGCACTTAAATGTGGAAAGGGATGAACTTTGTTTTATGAGGCTGGGGAGTCTGTTCCACAGCAGTTGTATCCTCTGCGAGATATACCTGTCCCTTCAAACCATTTTGTTGATAATGCAGAAGAGGTTTAGATACTTTGAGTATTTCTGATGCCATTTAACTTGCTGATGTGCAGTAAATGCATCAGTAATTGGTCAGAGGTCACCCTGTACATCAGGCACAGGTCACCCCTTACTAGTCTGTAGGATACAGAGTACAGTGAAAGGGCTCTGAGTCGGTCCATGTAAGGCATGTTGTTTAGGCTTTGTATTCTTTTAGTAAGGTATTTCAGTGGATGTTCCAGTTGCATGTCTGGAAAGATACATAACAAAGGAGACATTATTTTCAATGATTTGCTTAATAAGGGTTGAGTAAAGGAGGACAGTGACATTACACACAATCCCTTTGTTTATAAGCTGTGCAGTATAGGACTTACAACAGTAGACATATGCTTGTCAAAGGTTAGGTCACTGTCTGCACAAGTTCCCAAATCCCAACTGCCTGGGTCAACTCTTAAGGGTGTATTGTCAACATGGTAGTTCCCCAGGGTAGATGACTTCCCAAAGCATGCCGTAACGGATTTTTTGGCTTTTAGTTTCAGTCCATGATTTTGCCCCTAGTTATTTATGTGAGACCGACCTTCCTGCAGGATGGCTAAATCATTTGGAGTTTCAGTGACTGCGCCTAGCTTGCAGTCATCTGCACACTTGGCTCTCCTCTTCCAAGATTTTACCTTCTGACAAGGGCAGCCATGTTATGGCTGGAAAAAAAGTGTATACTTTGGCTCTTAAGGCAATTAGTTACCAGACACACATGACTAGAAACATCCTGGCTCTTCTCTCCCACCTTGGGTGGGATTTGACCGGTATGTCTAATTCAGGCAGTAAGAATTCTGGCCTTTCTCTTTTGAGTTCTGAGACTCTGGTGACTCACCATTCCATTAAATGCAGCTATGCTGTTGCTGATGCCACTTCTAGGGAAGATGCATCTGGTTCTGTCATGAGGAGATAATCCTGGCTGTGCCTTCAAGCCTTACCTGAAGACAGAATCTCTTTGGTACTACTGCTGCAGATTTGCTTAAAATTCTGTAAGATAAGGGTAAGGTTGTGCAGGACTTTAAACAAATCTTTGTCTTCTCTGTCCCTAGATTCCAGAGGAATTGTCCATCTAAGCATTATTTTATCTGTATGCAGCCTAGATGATCAGATAAGAGCAAGGAGGTTCCTAAGCAAATTTTCCCAGACAAGACGACTCAGAGTTTTGGGGAACAAAAACCTTCCTTTCCTGATAAATCTGGATCTAACTGACATCCAGCCTTCCTTCCCCCTCAGCCAGATACCCATGTCCCTCAGACTGAATTTCTTTTCCTGTTTGGCAACAGATAACCAAAGATGTTTGGGTACTCATAAATTCATAGATTATTAAAAGGCTAGTGACCCAGGAAGCCTTTCTAAGCCTAGCCAAGTTTTCCTGAAAGAATAATGATGTCTTGTATCTGAATAGCATATTGAGATCCAGACATTTATAAGCTACCTCTATCCATAAGGGACATGGGTGCCAGGTCTGGTGTAAATTTCCTATTCCCCATCCACTGGTCAAGGTTGTGCTTAAACTTGGTAATAGATGAACTCAGCTTCATGTGGCTGGGAAGCCTGTTCCATTGGAGGGGCAGTGCCTGGAACACATACATCTCTCCAGCATGTTCTGTTTAAGTTACAGACAAAATTCAGGTCCCTAGACCTTGTATTTCTGGTACTCCATGACTTACAAATATGTAGAATATTCATAAATTTGGGGTTTGAAGATATCTTTGTAAACCAGGCATAGCTCATCTCTCAGCAGTTTGTAGGACACCGAGTAGAGGAAGAGAGCTTTAAGGTGCTCTGTATAAGGCAGGCTTGTTTTGCTTTGTATCCTTTTTGTAAAAAATCTCTGAGGTCGCTCTAATTGCTGCATGTGCTTGGTCAGGTACATACCAAATGGAGCATTGTACTCTGGTCTGTTAAGGGTGGAGCACAGTAGTATAATGACCTGTTTGGACCTAGATGCCATGCCCTTACTTATAAGTTGCACAGCATAAAAGCATTTCCTCACCACTGTGGCCACATAATGGGTGAAGGTAAGGCTGGTGTCTACATGTATACCCAGATTCCCTGACCACTGGGTTGACTATTAGGGGTGTGTTATCAACATGGTAATTACCTGGGATGGTTGACTTCCCCAAAGGGTACAATTATGCATGTCTTGGCATTGAGTTTAAAACCATGGCTTTGGCACAATTTGTTTGTCAAAAATAGACCTTCTTGAAGATTGCTAGTGTCTGCAGGGTAGTTGATGATAACTCCCAGCTTGCAATCATCTGCAAGTGTAGTCAGCCATAAACCTTAAGCATTTGTTTCCATTTTAGAGAAATAGATGCCAAAAAAGGAGCAGGCCCAGTATGGAGCCCTAAGGGACTCCGCTAGTGACTGGCTTCTTGGTGGAGGCGACCTCACCTATTTTGACCTACTGGGTCCTGTCAGTAAGCCAGTTTGCTGTCCAGCAGGGTGATAAAAAGGTTTATACCTAAATTGATGAGCTTGTCTATAATGCCCGAGTGCGGTATTGTATCAAAAGTCTTGGCCAGGTTGAGGAAAGCTGTGTGCACAATCTTACCTTCATCCAATGCTTTGGTGACCCTCTCAAAAAAAGTCCACCAGATTTAATAGGCATGACCTTCCTTTAACAAAACAGAACTGTGTTGGGTCCAGTGTTTGCAGGTTACCTATGTCTTCATTTATCAAGGAAATGATGATTCCTTCCATGGCCTTGTATATGAGGCTGGTAAGACTTATGGACTGGTAGTTCCTCTCCATTATCCAAAGCAGTTATTTTATGGTTTGGAAGTCCCTTCCTCCATTCCCAGTCCTTCCCTATGTCCCCTCTTTGCCAGATTTCTTGTTTACCTTTGATTCTGTGGAATCTGGTAGAACAGGGAACTGTTTTTTATTCCAGAATATTTTTGGTTCCAAGGAAGGAGGGTCCATGGAGGCCATTTTAGACTTGCCATTTCTCAACACCATTTTCAAGGTCTCTTATGTGAGGATATCAGGTATTGCCAGCTATGCCAGGAAAAGTAGGACAGTGGATGTGTAACATATGCCAGCATAGCTTGCTAGAGTTTTGCAAATAATTATGTCATTTGTATACCGAACTGATTTGTACAGATGGCTGTACTGAAAATGTATTTGTAAAGCTGTTTGTGTTAAAAAAAAATGTACCAAGAGTGGGTCCTGCTGGACAGAAGAAAGGAATACACCTGTGTGTCAGAGTGTATTATAACTGTTGAAATTAATATTGTAACAGAGGATACTGGAAGAGAAGAGGTTAAGTTCAGCCCCAGCTAACTTTTAGAAAAATATCCTGAAATTAAATTACTTAATTTAGGCCATAAAGATCATATCTCATAGGTCTCAGTGTAGCCAGAGGCAAAAAGTCTGTACTAGGAAGCCTTCTGTATTGTCCTTGGGGGTGAACTAATTGCCACCCTGGAAGGATGAACGAGTTGAAATGGTTTTATGGCTTCCAAATGCTATAACACATCTTAGCAAAGCTCTGTCTGTGTGTGTGGTAACATGTGTGGGATTCTGGTTCAGTTTCTAGTAAAGGGGGGTAGTATGGGACCCAGAAGTCTGATGACCAGAAGTATGTGATATTATTCTGTAATCCAGGAATGAAGCAATGTTTTAATACTAGATGAGACTGAAGTCTTGGGACAGTCTGTTTTTGTAACCTGACAAAGCACGACCTCTCACCCACTTCATCTTGCTTTGCTTTACTAAGTAACCAAGGAATGATAATTCTTTTAGATCAGTCAGGAAAATATAGTGAGATTATTTAAGTACTGTTTTTCTGTATCTGTGTGAATCTGTTCATCTGTGTTATTTTAATATTTCCTGTGATTGAATCTCTGGTGTTTATTGTAAATAAATATTTAGTATTTTCATGTTCTTTTATTATTTATTCTTAAATGTATTTAAACTTCTCATTGTGGCTGGTCCTTTAGAGAATATTTTAACCTTTTGAGCGTACTTGTATTTATGTGGTGACACTGTGGTCACTCTCGAGAGTCTTGCCACATTGGTCAAACACTACCTTTTGTATTGGTATTAATTTTACTCAGCATAATTGTCTACCCTTGCAAGAGCCTTAGAATAGCTGACTTTGGAGTATCTGATGGGAGTACCTACCTTATAGCCTGGGAAAGGGCAGCAGAGTGAGTAGATCTGTGCTAGACTTTCGTGTGTGTGTGTGTGTGTGTGTGTGTGCATCAGCTACTTGAAGTAGGGATACAGAGAACTGGTTTCAGAGATGGTGTTGGAGGACTTTGCTTGGACACTCTGCTGAGGACTCAGCTCTACAGATGTGTCAGTGGGGAGTCTTACTGGGGGCCTGGAGAGAAAGAGAGGGAGACCCAGACCCCAGGCTGAGTATGTTCCCTGTGTGCTGTTAAGGGAAATTGTGCTTGGTGCAGAGAACTGCATCTGGAAATACTGTGTGCATCTGTTTTTGTTCTAAGTGAACGTCCCTCACTAGTATCAGAGGTCATGATTCAGGCTTCTTGATTACTGGCCCAGAGGAGGGACATCATACCTTCTTTCAGGATTTTGTCTTTTCACGTTTCCCTCTGTTGCTTCCTCATACCTTTCTAGTATCTCTGGATTTGAAGAATGCTTGCCTCCATATTCCTGTTCTTCACTTTAGGAAGTATTCACATTTCTATTTCTTAATCTCATTCTTAGTTCTCCTCTTTGCCTTTGTCTTTCTACAGCTCCAAGGGTCTTTACCAAATGTCTGGCCCTTGTGGTAGCCTTATGCAGACTTCAGGGAACTGAAAATCTTCCCTTATTTGGACAACCTTTTAATCCAAGCTCTCATACTTCAGAATCCCTGCTTCACTATGTTGCTTCTGTACAGTGTGTGTGTGTGTGTGTGTGTGTGTGTGTGTGTGTGTGTGTGTGTGTGTGTGTGTGTGTGTGTGTCTGAGTGAGAGTGTGGGGGGGGGGTTCTCCCTCAATCTTAGGGATTGACTCCATCAAATTTGCTTGAATCCAGGTCTGCCTTTTCAGGTTCCTCTCCCTACTCAAGACCTGTACCTGGATGCTTCTGTTCACTGTTGCAGAGCCTCTCCCAACAACCTAAAAGTCCAGAGTCTTTGATCCCCTCAACGACTGACAGACCATATCAATGTAATGAAGATGAGGGCTCTACTTCTAGCTCTCCACGCTTTTCACTCGCTTTGGGTTCCAGGTCCCCTAAAGGTTTTTACAGACTACCACAGTCATGCGCTACATCAACAAGTAAGGGGACACAAAATCTTACTTTATTTGCAGACTGGCTAGTCAGGCTTAGGATTTTACTGTCCGCCATCATTTAGTTCTTTAGGAGGTTTACATTTCTTCACAGCAGAATCTGGTGGCAGACTGTTTGAGCAGGTCCAGGTCAAATTCTTATGAATGGATGCTTCACAGGGAGGTGTTTCTGGATATTGTAGATTGGTGGGGGTATTCCTTGGGTAGATCTTTTGCCTCCCCTCTGAACAGACAAGTTTCTGCAGTTCTGTTCCAGAGTTCCAAATTCTCTTGGAAAGCACACGCCATGTCTTTTTCTTGGAAGCGAATGTTTCTCTATACTTATCACCCCTCTTCCTCTACTACTGAAAGTCCTGCACAAGATCATGTGAGGCAAACTCAAAATTTTGCCGGTGATTCTGTTTCAGCCCAGACAGCACTGACAAGGGCAGTTGTCACAAGATACTTCACAGAAGAGGTCTTCTCAGAGAAGACAATGGATCTGTCATTCACCATCACTTGTTCACCCTTCAATTGACATTTTGGTAGTAGGGATGTTCTTCGTATTTCACTGTTGCAGTCATCACACTTTGGTTATCTGCCTGCAGGTAGCCCTCAGTCAGCCCAAATAACAGAGTCTTGGGATTTCTGCATCGGATGCTGTCACCTCTTCCATGATGTCTGGTCATCAGGGGTGTAAAACATGCAGCTGATGCCATTACATCAGCTTTTCTTGTCGCGCAGGAGCCCGAAGCAGAAGCAGTTAGCAAGTGCCGGTTGCTACCTGAAATTTTTGTTTTTGGATTTCAAACCTGAAGTCTTCTAAAGCTTTTTCTTGCTCTAACCGATGTCAGAAAAAGTTAACAATTGTCTTGCCTGTGGAAAGCAAATACCTCACAGAGATTTTCATTCTTACTGCGTCACCTGTTTAGGTCCAGACCACGACGTCCCTCTCTGTCGGTTTTGTGCCTTGTTTAACACCCAAACTATTCGTTGTCTGGCTATCTTTGTTGCTAAATTCTTTCACTCTCGTTCTCCATATTCCAAAATGGCTTTGGTAAGCCATTTGACTACCGATATTCCAAAAAAATGTAAGGATAAAGACAAGAGACAGACCGCATAGGTCCAAAACTGCCGACGATGCTTCCGTTAAGGTAGTTGCTAGTCCCCCAGTACTCAGTGAAGTGCTTTCGCAGTCCCTGATGCCCACTTCTACAGATTTGGAGGCCTCTGCTGAGACCCATTCGGAGTCCGGTATGCTGTGAGATGCTTCTTCAATTATGGAACCTGCGGAAGTCTCTACCTTGGATGAGTCTGGAGCCGCTGTGCAGGCACCGGCTTCTGAGGGTGCATTCTGACCTTCCGATGTTTGTATTAAACTGACTACTTCATTCCAGACTAAAACAACTGAGTTTCTCAGGCCTAGAGTTTGCACTACACCTAGAAAACAGACAACCAAAGTGCGTGTTCAAGCTCCCATGCCACAGAAACAAATGCTTAGAATGACTTGAGACTTTATAACTCTAATTAGGGGAAGCCAGATTTCCTCCCTCTGAAAGACAAAGAATTGATTTCCCTTCTGATTCAACAGACCATGAGTTTGAAGACTCTGATCCCTCTGATTACCAGGAACATACCCTTATCTACCTATGAGGATTCAGATGCAGAGGATTCCATTCCCTCTGCCTCCACTCCATAGGACTTTTCTTTTGGTGAAACCTTGCATACTTTAAGAGAGCATTTCCGCTGGGAATGCCAGGACTACCCACAGTCCAAAAAGAGACTCTGAGAATTTTTAGACTTGCCTCAGCACAGGCCTCTAGCTATACCCCCGTCCTGGATATTGTAGATGGATGTTTTCATGGAATCCAGTCTTACTCCTGATACTTTACCACCAGCTCCTAGAAAGCCTGACCGGTATTACAGGGTACCTGACTCTCACAAATTTCTCTAAGAATCACACTGCGGATCCACAGACAATTTCCCAGGGACCTAAAGGTATTAAAACTACTACAGCCAAAAATCCTACTCCTTCGGACAGGGATTCGAGAGCTTTGAACAGATTGGGCAAGAAGGTGTATACCTCTGCAACTCTTGGCATGAGGGCTTTAAATTGCCAGTTTCACATGTTGAAGTACCAGCAGCATATTATGGAACTAATTAAACAAAAATGTTGTTGGTTCCAGATTTTGCAGAAAATAAAGATTTACAAGAGTTAATGCATTCTGCAAACCAAGTCAGTAAACGTACTTTGCAGTGTGATTTTGATGCCTTAGAAGCATCTTGCAGGGCTGCTGTCACTGGGTCTGTACTGAGAAGGCATGCCTGGCTGAAGGAACAAAATCTTGCCAGACCATGTCAAAGCAAAATTACTAGATGCTCCATTAAACCAGGAATGTTTGTTTGGCACAAAAGCAGAAGAGGTTCTTAAAAAGATGGAGGAAAAAGCTAAATCTATGCAAACTGTTAAAGATTTCTTACAGGTACAGCCACCTAGATTCAGTAGGCATTGGCCTTCAAAAAACGGGTCCTTTCCAGTCCCTACTAGACCTTCTCACTCCAAACCTAGGGGCAACAGACCACCAAGGTTACAGTCTCAGGGTACACAGAGATCTAAACAATGGAGTGCTCCCCCCTCAAAAACAGGGAGTGGTAAGCGACCCCCTAATGGAAAAAATTCACAATGACTTGTCTATCATCCTTCCCAGTCATGCCCAAGTACTTGCACCCCCTAGGAGGAAAACATGCCCTGCATGCAAAAAACTGGATGCCCATTACCCAGGACCGATGGGTCCGAAACATTGTATCCCAGGGATACAGATTCTACTTCCACTCACTGCCAACCCCAAGTGGGTTGCCAGACCTTCCTCCAAACCAGTGGGCAGAGGCTCAAAAGCAAGTACTTTCTCTTCTCAGTATCAGGGCTATTCATCCTGTTTCAATAGAGCAAAGAGGACAGGATTTCTACTCCAGACTGTTCCTGGTGCTAGAAAAGATGGCTCTTGGCCCCCTATCCTGGACCTGTCAATTCTCAACACCTTACTGGTGGTCCCAAAATTCAAAATGCTTACACTACAACAGCTGCTTCCTATGCTAGCCAAGGACTCCTGGCTAGTCACTCTAGACCTAAAAGAAGCTTATCTGCCCATCCCCATAAGGGAATCTTGCAGGAAATATCTATGTTTCAGGGCAGGCTCTATGACCATCAGTTCTCTGCACTTCCCTTTGGCTTATCTACTGCACTCAGGGTATTCACAAAGTGCCTGGCTCCAGCCATTGCATACTGCATGCAGATAAAAATTCAAATTTATCCATACTTTGATGATTGCCTGATTCAGGCGGACAGTCAGGAATTGCTACTTCAGCACATGGCATTTGTAAAGAGACTTCTAACTTCTCTGGGGTACACCATCAATGAAAAAAAATCACATCTGGTGCCCAGCCAAAAGATTGTATTGCTAGTAACAGGCTTGAACACAACTTTCCAGATGACATTCCTTACTCCAGAAAAGCAGGTTTATTTGCTAAACTACTTCAAACTAATGGCCACCAGAACCCAGCTATCTGCAAGAAAAATACTGCAAGCCCTAGGGTTCATGGCCTCATGCATTATACTAATTCCATATGCAAGACTGCATATGAGGAAACTTCAGTGGTACTTAAAAAGTCTCTGGTACCAACATTCTCAGGACCTGGAAACAGTTATTCCTGTCACTCCTTGTCTAAGGGCAGAGTTCCTTTGGTGGACAAAGGCTTGCAACCACACCAAGGGACTCCCTTTCACTCAACCCCTCGCTGCCCAAACCCTGACAACTGATGCATCAGGCTATGCATGGGAAGTTCACATGGCTGGCAAATGCATTCAAGGCAAATGGAGCCCAGGACAAATTCACCTACATATCAATAAAAAATAAATGTTAGCTGTACAAATGCTTCAAATACCTTATCCTTTCAGGACAACTCTTGATAAAAACAGACAACACCACAGTTATGTGGTACATAAACAAGCAGGGGAGAACTCATTCCTATCCATTCTGCAGGTTAGCCATGGCCCTGTGGAACATAGCCTTGAGCAACCAAGTGCACCTGCAAGTTCCGTTCCTGCCAGGCAAACAAAATTCACTGACAGATGACTTAAGCAGAAATCTACTGGACCCACATGAGTGGAAACTGGAACCCAACTCATTCAAACTTCTAACCCACAGGTGGGGGACACCAGAGGTGGACCTCTCTGCCTCCCCCCAAAACAATCAGTTGAGCAAATATTGCACCAGAAATCCCCACAGCCAAGCATAGAAAGTGGATGCCCTATCCTTTACATGGGAAAACCTCTCAATTTATGCCTTTCCCCCTGTGCCCCTCCTCTCAAAAGTACTACTCAAGATCAAACAGGACAAGCCAAGGATAATCCCTTAGCACCGGACTGGCCCCACCAGCACTGGTACCCACTCCTACGCAGTCTGGCAGCAGTGCCACCCTGGCACCTACATCTGACCCCCTCCCTGCTGTCCCAGCAGGAGAGACAGATTTTGCATCCTCAGCTGCAAACCCTGAACCTTGCAGCTTGGATATTCCCCGAGTACACCCCTAGCAACTCTCAGCAAACAGGTGCTGGACGTCATCCTTGAGGCCAGAAGGCCTAGTACTAGGAAATCCTATTCAGAAAAATGGAAAAGATACTGTTCTTGGAGCCAGTCTCAAGGAAAGGACACAGCCATGCCCACCTTACCTCAAATCCTATATTACCTAGCAGAGCTGCTCCACAAAGGCCTATTCCTCTCTTCTGTTAAAATTCATGCCTTGGCCATCTCAGCTCATTATAATACAGAGCCACCTCTCTTTTCTCACCCTCTGCTCAAACAGTTCCTGAGAGGAGCTAACAATTTAAGTCCCCCGAGGAGAGCTCCCACCCCTGCCTGGGACCTTAACTTTGTACTAGAGAAGCTCACGCTTCCCCCTTTTGAGCCTGCTGCTACAGCACAGTTAAAATTCCTCTCTTGGAAAACAGCCTTACTTCTAGCCATCACTTCAGCAAGAAGAGTGTCTGCATTACAGGCATTAATAGCTGTGGAACCCTTCATTATTTTCCATGCTGACAGGGTTTCCCTCAGGACTAACCCATCTTTTATGCGGAAGGTGGTATCTAGTGCGGTTCTAAACCAATCCATCCATTTACCAACCTTTTTTCCTAATCCACAGAATAAAGGGGAAAGGATCCTGCACTCTTTGGATGTACACAGACAACTCGGGTTCTACTTTGACAGGACTAAGCCTTTCAGAAAATCAGACCAGCAGCTAGTCAGCTTTGCTGCAGGGGCTGAGGGCAAGGCCATTTCAAAGCAAACCATTTCAAAATGGATAGCACATTGCATCCATTACTGCTACAAACACCATAGAAAACCTATCCCACAGGGGATCAGAACTCATTCTACTATGGCTGTCTCACCTCTACAGCATTTCTCAGGGGAGTCCCCACCAGGGACATCCTGGAAGCTCGAGTTTTGTACACACCTTCACAAAGCATTACCTACTTACCTGTCTTTTTCTAAATCCAGAGCTGGATTTGCCACAGCAGTCTTACTAGACCTGCTAGCCAGCCCTACTATTACTTGACTGCCTCCACCCTTCCACAGCTTTGGGAATCAACCCAAGTGTGATGACTGTAACAGTGAAACACGAAGAACATAGTACAGTTGTGTACACTTACCATAAATGTAGATGTTAGAGTGTATTCACTGTTGCAGTCCTGGTTACCCTCCCTCTTCTATGCCTTCTACCAATCCTCTTTTTGGCCATATCTTATGGCTATGGTATTTACTTTTTACTGGAGGTGTTCCACACCATGTAATTGCTTCCAAAACTGATGTAATGGCATTGGCTGCATGTTTTATACCCCCTGTCAATCTGATGTCATGGAAGAGGCGACAGCATTCATTGCAGAAATCCCAAGACTCTGGTATTCGAGCCGACTGAGGGCTTACCTGCAGGCAGATAATCCAAGTGTGATGACTGCAACAGTGAATACACTCAAATGGTTTACTATTGTTTATTCAAACGGAAAAACATTTTCTGTTCAAATAAACGAATGGTAATACCGAAAGTAAAAAAAAACTACTGTTCACAATGTCGAACCAAATGCTTGACGCATTTGACTCGACATTGTTGTCGAAACCACCATGTGATAGCCGTATAGGAGCTGATGTAAATCAAACTCCTATACTGCTGTCACATTTTTGCAGGGGTGCAAGCCCCCCTGTGCCCCCCACACCCCCCTACTTATATATTCTAACTCTGAGATTGCAATAAAGTGGGGATTTGGATGAATTTCCACTCCCCACTGTACTGCGATCTCCGTACAGATAGTCTATTTCCACTTATGCAAATGCCGTTGTGCATTCGCATAAGTGGAGTCGACTATCTGGTGCAAAACTGCTTGTGCATTCGACATTCTGTTTTTCAGCACATTGCAGCCGATAGAATGTCATTCGCACAAACGGTACTAAACTCACTCAAACATCTACATTTATGGTAAATGTACACAACTATACTTTTTGATTCCTTTCAAGCCCCAGTTTTCTGAGGATATGCTTGGGTTTTGCAGGAGGCCATAAAACCCATTATTAGAATATCATATGTGACTAAATGGAAGAGATTTTCTATTTGGTGTCTTTAACTCGACCTGGGTCCTTTTTCAGTGGGGGGGTTCCTGTAGTTCTTTATTTTCATCATTTGCTCAATTCTGTATGTTCTTCATGTTATTCACTGTTGCAGTCATCACCTGTGGGTTATCCCTGATGTGGTAGTCTTCGGCTGGCGTGAATACCAGACTCAATGTTTTTCTGCATTAGCTGCAGTCGCCTGTAGACTTATGTCAGGTCATCAGTGCTATAAAGCAAGGCAGCTGATGTCATTACATCAGTCTTTCTTGCTGAGGAGCCCGTAGCAGAAGCAGTTTGCAAGTGTGCCGGTCGGTTGCTACCAGAGCTCGGATCACAGCTGAAAACTTCTAAAGCTAAGTACCCTGTTGGGGATCTCTTTTTCTTGCACTAATCAATGTCCGAAAAATTTAACAATTGTCTTGCCTGTGGAAAGCAGATCCCACACAGAGACTTCCATTTATACTGCGTCACTTGTTTAGGCCCAGACCACGACGTCACCCATTGACGGTTCTGTGCCCTCTTTAACGCGAGAACCATTCATCAGAGAGCTCTTTATCTAGTTTGGGATATTCATCTGTTAAAGTTCATTTGTCAGCCATTTCATCTTGTCTTGTCTTTAATTTCACCTTTGGTTTCTAGTTTTGAAGTCAAACAATTGTTTAAAGATGTCCTTCATATCTGGGCTTCAAGAAAACCTATTCCCTCCTCCTTGGGACCTTAATTTTGTTCTTGCGAAATTGACTCTGTCCCCCTTTGAGCCTGCAGTTTCTTCTTCCCTACCACATTGTACTTGGAAGACTGTATTGTTGGTAGCTTTCTTCTCTCTGAACTTCAAGTTCTCATGGCAGTGTCTCCTTTTTAGTGTTTTTTTCCACAAGAACTGGGTGTCTCTGTAATAATTCTCCTTTTTATGCCGAGGGTGGTTAGTGATTTATCCTTGAATAAGTCCATTCATCTTCTTCCTTTCTCCGTAGAATATTAGTCAGAGGGTTCTTCACACTTTGGATTTACACAGACAGCTCAGTTATTACCTGGATAAGAGAAATCATATCTGGAAATCTGAGCAACCTTTTGTTTCCATTCATGCCAGCAACTTGGGTTTGGCAGTGTCTAAGAAAACCATCCCTTCCTGGATTTCTAAGTCTGTTACTTTGCTATTCTTTTCATGACAAACCACTTTCCTCTTCTATTTGTGCTCATTCTGCCGGGGCTGTGGCCTCTTCTGGTGATTTTTTAAGTGTCTGGATACTAGATCCATCTTGGAAGCTGCTACTTGGTTTTCTAATCACACTATTACCAAACCAGTTGCATGTCATTTTTAGTTCAGGTTTTGCCAGGGCCATCCTTCATGGGTTTGTGGAGGGCTCTTCTGTGACTTCATCCTCACTTACTTTCCAGTAGCTTTTGTACACTGACAAGAATGAATACTGCAGCAGTGATAAGGAAGGATATGGTACAGTTGTGTAAGATCTTATCAAAAGAGTAGATGTCCTCCTTTTCACTGTTGCAATATTCTGTTCTTGCCTCCTGTCCCCATGTTACTTTATGTTGTCTTCTTTCTGATCAAGGGGTCTTTCTTACATCCTTTTCTCCTCTTTCCCTTACTGGGTGTACATGTTGTCTTTCTCGGAGGGGGGGTAGGTCTCGTTCCCATGGAGCTCTTCAGTTCTAAGGATCAAGTGTATGAATGTCACGTATACCTTGTGCTTTGCGGGTAGGAGATATATCTGACATATGATGCCTGGAAGGTGTAAAGGCTTTGGTATACTGGCTGGATATTTGGCTATCCTCTGCAGAATACTGCAACAGTGAGAAGTAGGATATTTACTGTTATAGTAAGATCTTGCACAACTGTTTTATCCACTACAGAAGGCTTCTGAAATTTAATATAAAATCGCCGGCAATGGTAGAAAATATAAGGGACATCATGGTGCTTTTGATACCATCAGCTTCTTCCTCTAACATGAATGAAAAAATATTCCTTTCTGGGGCATGAAGGTTGATGGTTCTTCTGGCGCATGAAGGATGATGGTTCTTACTGGATCTCCTGAAGATCTTTTTAATTTGCAATATGGTTTTGTTGCTCATCTTTTATATGGTACAACTGTTCCTAGTAACTGTTTCTTTTTTGTGGAGCTCATGAAGTGCATTAAACCAGAAGTACTTTGTGTGGTAATGCATAGTTCAAATAGAACTAGAGTTAATTACCAGACAAGTTAGGTATGTAGAGTAAATAATAAAAATATGAAGTTGTGCATTTGCAGAGTTAATGCTACTGGCTTATAATGGAAGCCACATAGACCAGCAAAGCTCTAAAGCAGAGTGGAACTTTTAAAATGCAAAGAGGCTGCCTTATAGACTCACGAAAGTCTAATATTCATAGAGTGGTACTTATAAAACACAAAGAGGCTTTCCATTTTGGGGTTCCCACTGTAATTGTGATTCTTAGAATTGTAAGACATTTGTTATGAATGTGGGGATGTATACAAAGTCCAAGGTTGGAGTGCCTTGGAGGTTCCCCCTATTCCTGAGTATGTAGGTAATGGGAGGCTGGGGCTACTGCCCCCTGCCACATGGGGAGTGCAGGAGGCTTTCTTCCATGTAGAAATACTGAAAAAGTTTTCCAGTGAGTTTCATAATTCACTGTTTGTAGTATAAACGTTTTTCACCCAATTACAGGACTCAATATATGGTCTTGCAATTGTGATAAACCATTTTCTTTCACTACACTTACAAAAGGTGAAACTGTCAGTCCTAGCACAAATGATGTGCAGGAGAATAAGGGAATTATGCCCCTGTTTGAAAATTGTTAAGTTGGGATGTCATTTTTCTGGCTGGATGGGAGTAGGGGTGGTAGGCATATTGTTAATGTAACTGATTTTTCACGTGGTGTTCACATTAGCTTGCCTTGTCCTCAAGGAACATGTTAGAAAAATAAATGGCGGACTGTCTTGATCAAACTCTTGCAGTACTGTAACTCCTATAAGGTTTGTTACGGAGGAATATGAATACTGAGACCCGACTGGTTGCTGGCAACTCTCACATCTTTATTGTTAGACTGCACAGTAGTGCACAGAAAAATAGATTACACGAACCTACAGGTACAAACTGTTAAAGGGTATGCATGTGTGCCACAGTTGTCTTTTTTTAAAAACTTATTGCTTCCCTGTCTTTTGAGAGAGAGAGAGAGAGAGAGAGAGAGAGTATGTATACATATATCTATAAAAGATACAGAAATTTAAATATGTATTCTCAACCATCAGACTGATGTACGACTTACACATGGGAATTTTTCAAGGTGCAGCAATGCAATAATGTTGTAGCAAAAAGACATTTCAGTGCACTTCAGATCTTTTAGTAATGTTTCAGTTCTAACATTACTTTTTCGTGAAGTGTCTGAACAGCTAGATGGTTGTCTGAGTGATATTTCAAATCTCCTGTACTTAGGTTCTGTTTATCTGTCCGTGTGCCTTTATGAATTGTACAGTTGTGGAGTCTACTTTTCAGACCGTGTGAAGCTTCACAGGAATGGAGCCCATGCATGGGTTTAACATTGTGTGCAAGTGTGTAATGTAACATTCTGTAATATTAAAGGTCATTACCCTGCCTTTTAATAGTCCTACTTAACTTGTAGGAAAAATGGTGCCGAGAAAATGGTTCCATCTTTAGAAGACTGCATATGAGGTTTGGGGGGAAAAGTATGGGATGTCAGAAGTAGTTAGGGAGAGCTTAGAACACTAGAACATTGGAGATTGTCAAGGAAGACATGACTGAACATGTGGACAATGACTGTGCTTTATTAGGAGAGGTTATACTATAGAAAGACCTGAAGCAGGGAGTGAGTGCTTGTGCTTAGAAGGCAAGACTCTGATCAGAGCGAGTACAGGTTCAGACGTAGCTAGAAATCAGTTCCAGTTGTGCATCTTTGGCCACTAACTATATCAGAAGTCAAAGAAGAGCCATTTTAAAAGCAGTTTTACTTAGGGTGGTACTTAATACCTCTCAACCTCTAAGACCAAGAAATCTGGACAAAGCCACATTTAATGGGGGGACAAAGGCCCAAAAATAGGGACAATTTTTAAATATTGCTCTTACAAACTTAAAAAGTTGATAGAGTAACAGATTATGAATTAGCATGAATTTTCTGGAGAGTATGAAGTCTGTAACTCAAATGCCTGTCATTATTTTTTTACTTTAATCCTCAGTGATTTGCCAGAAAACCAACATTTTATGAGGAACAGACTAAAAATATGAGGCAAAAATCTGGACAGCCTGCGAAAATCTGTACAGTTGAGAGGTATGGTCACTCACTGCTACTAAAAAAAGCTATAATAATTCATAACTGGTCTTGCATGCATAATTGTGTGTGTGTGTGTGTGTGTGTGTGTGTGTGTGTGTGTGTGAGTGAAATATGCAGGTAATGTAATACAGTCCTGATACACTCCCTTTCATTTATTTTCATCCTTTTTGGGGACTTCATGCTGTGTACTGTTAGTGTCCGTACAGAGCAACAGTCCTTGTTCAAACCCAATTGCTTAGTTGCAGCGTCTTTGCTTTAAAAATTGACTTCTGCGCTGCAGGTTGGTATTCATACACGAGCAAAGTCAGTGCCTTGACTGAACTGCAGTCCTCCTTCCCTCTCACTGGCTTCTTTAAAGGTGTCCAAAAATCAAAAAAGCAGTTTGTGGATGGTACAGGCTAAACGAATGCTAGAAAATAATTTCACTTGGCTCACTTCCAGTTATGTTATATGTAAAAGGCTTGTTTATAAAAGGGCCTTAGCTGCACTAAGCTTGTATGTAACAAAATCCATACAGTTATGGCAGTGACGGAAATCTGTTTACCTTGTTGGGCCTCTCTCCAACTGAGCTGTACTGCGATGCTGAAGCAAGACCCCTACTGACCTTGCTGACTACGCTATGTTGCATCTCATCTGGACTGCCCTATGTAAATAAACCATTAAATAATTTTCTGTACTTGTGTTTCTTTTATGTCTGTTCCATGTCTGCTTTTCTGCCTTAACTTACTAACTTGGACTCAGGCCTGCAAGACAGAAAAGTGATATGGGGAGTTGGACTGATGACATTTATGGCTGAAGTGAAATTTGATAGGACTGCAGTTTCCAAGGTTGGCTCACTTTCATTAAGGTGGGTGAGACTGAGTCGTTGATTTTGATCTTTTCTTTGTCCAAGTGATATGCAGAACATGACTGGAATTTTTTTTCCTCCAAGACAGAGAAGTTTCTTACAAATCTGTGTTGGTACAAAGGAGCTTTTATTGAAGTTTAAGGCTCCATTGTGTAGAGTGAAGTAAACAGAGTCGCAACTTCCCTTGGGAAAACTGCTGATTATTAAGAATTTAAAAAAAAAAAGGTTATATGAGGAAACATGGCTTAGGTTACTTTATAATTATGCCTGAGGAATTTTCATTAAAAGAAGAAAGAGTCTCCGCCTCCACTTTTAAAAGATACTGAAGGAACTTTAAATGATTTCCTTGTAGTCTTTACTAAAATCAGCCTACATTTAGAGGATATTTCTGTGAACTTGCATTTTTTATTCATTTCTTCTTTTTTTTTTTTAAATTTGTTTCCTGGGATAGTACCCAAATCACAACTGACCATTTGTGGGAACTGTCCAGGTGGAATCCTTTACAGTGAAGAAAAAAGTGGATTAGGGAGGCAGTAAGTTGCAGATATCAAAAACAGAACACAACAATATATAACAGAAACTGCACAGCAGCAAAGAATTGCTGTAGGAAACATTTTGAGAGAAATGCATATTTTAAAATTTTGCATAATTATATTTCTGGTTTTTATCATGGTGGAAATGCTGTAGGGTAATCTTTTGAAGGTATTGTGAAGAAACTATAATCCAGTTATGAGCATGGATTTCTAAATTATAGTAAAACATATTGTGGCATCCTTGTGGGAGACTACGTACCATGCACTTCCTTATAGGAGACTATGTACCATGTGCTTTTTTTCAGCAGTACTATTGGACACTTCACCATAGTATTTTGAAGTTACTATGGTCCCTAGATCTTTCAAAAGCTTTCCTGTATTACTGTATGCCCTACTCTTGTTTTGTAGTTCAGGACTCCTTACTCAAGGAATGAACACTAAATTGGCTTGTATGTGTCTGACATAACTGTAAGGGAGCTACAGGTGCTTTGATACTTGAAGGGATGATGTCTGCTGTCTCGGTCTTCCCTTTTGTCCCATTTTATTGTTGTGAAACCTTTATAGTAAGATTTGCCTGAGCTGTGCTTGGCTGACGATAGTTACATTCTGTCTATGTAAATTACCCAGAAGAGTAAAAGATGGCAGGGCATTCTATTGTCATTCTTTGTCATTGTTTGTTTTTGTTTTCTAATCTTTTGTTTTATCTCCTGAGACATCCACAGATGGAATCAGTAAAGTCGTTAGACTTTGAAATATGAAGCCTCTGTAGTAGGACTTTCCATGCCGCATGTGCCATCTTTAGGTATGCCTGCTCATGTTCAGAAATATTTCCAATGTGATACAGATTGACAGGACCTCCTTCAGTCTACTTTGCATACTCAAACTCATAATTTCTGTTCACTGATGTCTGTTCTGATGCAGCACCAAGAGTTTGTATGCAATTATATCCAACTTCTAATCTGGTTACTTCCCAGCTGAACATAGTCATTGCTAGACCAGGAACTACCTTTTCTTCAGAATTATAATTTAGTGAGACGATACACTTCTAATTTAAATACAGGTACTTTCTATGTGGACATAAACTGTTCTGTTGGTGCATTATGAAAAAGTGCATAATGGGTTCATAGGTAAGTATTAGGCTAGCTGCCCCTGTAGGCCATTTTAAGCCTATCCATTTTCCCTTTTTGTGCTCAAAAGTAACCTGTCCCATTTGGTTCTAGACTGACCATGGTTTGGGTAAGAGATCATCTGGGATCATACCATATTTAATTTGTGGGGATACTTGCATGGGATAAAGCATTTAGGAGCTGCTTCTCCCCATTAGTAGTAAAGGGAATAGTCCTGGGGTACATGTTTTCCTTCCCATCCACAGATCTAAGTTTTGCTTGAAAATGGACAGGGATGAAATTTGTTTTATATGGATGGGGAGTCTGTTCCTCAGCAGCGGTATCCTTTATGAAATGTACCTGCCCCACCAAACTATTCTGTTGATTTGCCGAAGAGGTTTAGATCCCTAGACAGTGCATTTCTGTTTCCATTTGACTTGCTTATGTGCACTAAATCCATCAGTGATTGGTTGGAAGGTGGCTTTTTTTTGCCAGGCACAGGTAACCTCTTGGCAGTCTGTAAGATACAGAATGTAGTGTCAGGGCTTTGAGTTGTGCCATGTAGGACATGTTGTTCAGGCCAATTAAATTAAAAAATAATAGCAATTACATTTAAAAAAAAAACTTTCAGTTGTACCTCTTTGCCTGTAAAACTGAATTTTCAAAAGGAGATGGTTACATGTACTTCAAGATGCTTGCAGTAAGGCTGATGTAAGCTACACTACACTTTTTGAGCTTTAAAGGAAAACAATATCCAGTTCTGATTAGATGGATCAGAACATCACTAAACAAAAATCTTTTATTGTCCTGCAGACTGAATTTTCATCAAGGATGTGGTTATTTGTACTTCAGGATGCTTTGAGTAAAGGTAAAATAATAAGGTATACTTCACTTTTAGTACTTCAGGACGTTTTGAGTAAAGGTAAAAATAATAAGGTAATACTTCACTTTTAGTACTTCAGGACGCTTTGAGTAAAGGTAAAATAATAAGGTATACTTCACTTTTAGTACTTCAGGACGCTTTGTGTAAAGGTAAAATAATAAGGTGTACTTCACTTTTAGCTTGAGTTGAAGGAAATGAGCATCTGTCCTTTTGACTGGATGTCTTGCAGCCAAAGAACCTGACTGCACTGCAAATGACTGTTGAACTTTTAGTAATTTCTGAAGTTCCTTGTGTGGTTAAATTATTTGAAGAGAGGAAGAGGGCAGTTGTAAAAGGGTGTAGGGCAGCATTTCCCAAATGGTGAAGTCAGCTTCCCTTGGGTTGTTTGGGGGGGGGGGACCCTAGCAGTTCTGAAAATGATGAGCACCTAAAATGTAAACAGCTTGGTATTGTTTTATGTGGAATTAGGCTACATGTGGGTTAAGACCAATTAAGTATGTCTGCTGGCAGTTAATGTGGTTGTAAAAGAAGCATCGACTAAGCCATACCATGATTATTTCAAATGGTTGTGTGTTGAGATGATTTGAGTCCCTTTAGTAGGACTTTTATTTATATATATGGGAGGCCCAAATTCCTTTCCAAACTGTAATGGAGGTATGAGTTGGGGAAGGTTTATTGTGACCGTGTATAAACCTGTGGTATAAAGATGTCAGACCAAATGAGAACATCAGCAGAGATAATCTGTCTGCAATGGAGCATGCTTAAAATGTGTATTAATTAAATGTTGGTTTGTTTTTTGGTGATATGAGTAAGCCTTTGAGATGTAACAACATTTCCGTGAATTGGGGTCACAAGATGGCTACAGCATATGGTTGAGGTAGATGTGCATTTGCACAAGTGATTTGAATGGATTGTGTATGTAGGGTGGATAAGTGCGGTTTAGCAGTCCCTGTCTTGTGGCACGTGGTGTCATAGCCCGACTTCTTTGCAAAGATTTCCTACTTTTTCTGCTTTAGTAAATTTGTGAAATTTTTTCAGGAAAATAAAATAAATAGGTTCAAAGGTAGGTAGGTACTAGGCTATCAGCCCTGGGGCCTTATATAAGCCTAGCCAAAAAGATTCCCTGGCTTTTGCCACCCAACAAAATTATTTTCCTGTGCCCCTGTCTGGCAGTGCTGCAGAAGTGATCCCCAAGGTGAATTTTCTATTTTGCATCCAGTCGTCAAGATTTTTCTTAGAGGGCCGATGAGGAGCTTTGCTTGACATGAATGGGTAGTTTTGTTCCAGAGTATGGGAAGTCTCTGGGACAAGAGTCTATTCCTCCAGCATGTTCTGTTTATTTTGATGACAAGGTTTAGGTCCCTGGAGCGAGTGGTACGGAGAGACTGGGATTTCTTTAAATGTAGCATGTCCAACAGCTCTGGGTTTGACATAGCTTTGCATGTTAGGCAGACATCACCTCTGAGGAGGTGATATGCGATGGAGTAGAGCTGGCGTTTTTTGAGATGGTCTGCGTGTGGCATCTGTTTGAGGCCAGTAATCCTCTTAGTGAGGTATTTCTATGGCCTTTCCAATTGTTGTAGGTGTCTTGTGGGATAACATGCCAAACTGGGCATTGTACTCCATAATGGGTCTGATGAGAAATGAGTAGAGAGGAACAATGACCTCCTTTTTTCTAGAGGAGAACCCTTTTGTGATGAGGTGTGCCATGTAAAAGGATTTCCTGACTACTATGGCGATGTGGTTATGAAAGGAGAGACTGCTGTCCACCTGTGTCCCAAGGTCTCTTGTCACACTTTCAGTGTTTAGTGAGTTGTTGCCTTTGTGGTAGTTCATGAGTACCGAGTTTTTCCCAAAGGGGATGACACTGCACTTCTTGGCATTGAGCTTGAGGCCATGACTTTGACATCAAGCATCTGTCTCTGTGAGGCTCTTTTGTAGAATGTCTACATCATTAGGTGATTCTATTATGGCTCACAGTTTGCAGTCATCTGCAAACTTTGTTAGCTAAAGACCTTCTGTGTTGGCCTGCACTTCAGAAAAGTAGATGTCGAACAGGAGAGGATCCAGGACCGAACCCTGTGGTACTCCACTCATCACTGGTCTGACGTCGGACTTGGAGTTGGCTACTTTTACTGTGTGGGTTCTGTCAGTGAGCCAGTTAGCCACCCATCTTGTGAGATAGGGATTAATGCCCAGTTTAGTGAGTTTATCTATAATTCCAGAGTGGGTGATGGTATTGAAAGTCTTGGCGAGGTCAAGATAGGCTGTGTGCTCTACCTTGCCCTCATCTACGGCTCTGGTGACTGCTTCAAAGAAGTCAATCTGGTTTAGTAGACATGATCTACCTTTTACAAACCCAAATTGAGTGGGGTCTAGGGTTTGGAGGTTTACCTATGAGTTTGTTTATAAGCTCCAAGATGATACAGTCCATGGCCTTGCAGACCAGGCTCATCTGCATTTGATAAGTTTTCCTAGTGTGAAAGTGTTCACGAGTTTATGAAGGCAAGGTAACAGCTTTGTGTTTGGAACAGACAGGGAAGAGATTTCTGCTTATTAGAGCTGGCTGCATGTGGAGCATTTTTAGGCCACTGGTGATATATATCTACTGGGGAGTGTGGACACAAATGGGGATTGGTACCTCTGTGTTGTATAGCCATTCTGTGGGTGGTACTTCCCTGACGTCAGTGCGCCAAGGGTATACAAGAGGCATCTGATGCCATTTTTTTCAGTCTTTCTTGCCACGCGGTGTCCGAAGCAGAAGCAGTTCGCAAGTGCCAGTCGGCCGACTCCTGAGATTTTCAATTCGAATTTCAGACCGAAGTCTTCAATAAAGCTAAATACCCCATTGAGGAACCTTTTCTTGCCTCAGTCCGATGTCAGAAAAAGTTAACAATTGCATTTCTTGTGAGAAGCAAATACCTCATAAGGACTTTTATTCTTATTGCATTCCTTGCCTAGGCCCAGACCACGACGTCACAGGTTGTCAGTTTTGTGCTAGGTTTAACAAACGAACTATAAAACGTCGGTTTGATTTCGCCCGACATTATTTTGGTAGGAAATTTAATTATATCACGCCATCGGAGCAACTGATGACTGGAATGCATAAAAAACTGCAAAGATAAGGACAGGCAGCCGAGACGCAAACTAGACTCCGAGGCCTCTGCTAGGCCAGTCGCCGGTTCTCCTGTTTTCAGTGAGGCACCTACGCAGCCCCTGACGACC
Organism: Protopterus annectens; assembly: GCF_019279795.1. Classification (NCBI taxonomy): domain Eukaryota; kingdom Metazoa; phylum Chordata; order Ceratodontiformes; family Protopteridae; genus Protopterus; species Protopterus annectens. The sequence goes on along the minus strand of NC_056737.1, from coordinate 1,055,101,840 downwards.
GCTGATTCAGAACCTCAGGCGGCATCCGATTCCCAAGAGGAGATTGCTAGGCCTCCACAACCTTTATCTTTAGGCCCTTCCGACTCCATGGCTGAAGGAGATTCCGGTGCAGTTGAAATGCCTTCAGTTGCAGAAGGTGTCTTCAGACCGACTACAATCACTATTAAATCCTATGCAAAGCTGAAAACTCCTTTAAAAGCAAAGAAGACTATACAGCAGCCTCCAGTACAAGGCCCCATGCCTAAGAAACAGATGCTTAAAATGGCTGAAGACTTAATTACCCTAATCAGCGGTTCCCATCCCCCTCCTGATAGAAGGCCTAGACAGGAGGAGGACTACGCTTCCTCTGACCAGGTTTCAATTTCCTCAGATTCTTCTGAGAAACAGGAATATTCTTTTCCCCCCTTATGAAGACTCTGATGCTGAAGAGTCTATTCCTTCAGCATCTCCCCCAGAAGACTACTCTTTTGGGGAAACTTTACATACCATGAGGGAATATTCCACTGGGAAGGCCAGGATTACTCTGATTCTAAGAAAAGGCTCTGAGAGTTCCTTTTACTAATCCAGCACAGACCACTTGATTTTCCACCAGTGTTAGACATTGTGGATGATGATTATTCAGAATCTAGCCTTAACCCAGATTCACTACCTCCTGCACCAGCCAAACCAGACAGATACTACAGAGTCCCTGACTCACACAAATTCCTATATAAAAGCCCTGTTGCTGACCCAGAAACCATTTACCAGGGTCCCAAAGGGGTTAAGGCCTCTATTGCTAAAAATCCTGTACCCTCTGAAAGGGATTCTAGAGCTCTAGACAGATGGGGAAAGAAAATATATACCTCAGCTACTTTAGCTATGAGGGCCTTAAATTGCCAGTTTCACATGCTGAAATGTCAACAATATTTGATGTCTCAATTAAAACAAAAAATGATCACACATACAGAGCATCCTGATTACAAGGAAATGCGAGATTTGTTGCATGCAGCTGAACAAGTGGGAAAACATACTTTGCAATGTGGATTTGATTCATTGGAAGCTTCTTGTAGAGCAGCAGTGACAGGGTCTGTCATACGTAGGCATGCTTGGTTAAAAGAACAAACTTTACCTGATCATGTAAAAGCAAAATTATTGGATGCACCCTTACAGCAGGATGTTTTATTTGGTGTAAAAGCAGAAGAGGTTTTAAAGAAAATGGAGGATAAGGCAAAATCTACGCAGACGGTCAAGGATTTTTTACAGGCTCAACCCCCTCGTTTCAGCAGAAATTGGCCAACCAAAAACTGGTCCTTTCCAGCTTCTGACAGACCACAAAGGGGCAAATACAGATGCCGAAGGGGCAGAGGTCAGCCACAAGGCTCTTACAAGCCTCGACAATGGGGTGCCACAACCCAGAATGGAGGAGAAGACAGGTCTCAAACTACCAGAAGACAAACACAATGACTTACCCCTCAGACTGCCAAGCAAATCCCTCTTGGCAGCTCCCTTGGGAGGAAAGCTAACACTTTTTGCAGACAACTGGCACATCATCACAAAAGACAAATGGGTCCTAAATATTGTCTCTCAAGGATACAGATTCCACTTTCACACTTTACCAAGAATAAAAGGAATGCCAAACCTGTCACCAAATCAATGGGCAGAGGCTCAAAAACAAATTACAGCTCTCATGGACATGAACCACTCAACAGATTCCTACACAGGAGCAGGGACAAGGATTTTACTCAAGACCCTTTCTAGTTCCCCGAAAGGACAAAGCTTGGAGACCCATTCTGGACCTCTCAATTCTAAACGCATATCTCGAAGTACCCAAATTCAAGATGCTAACATTACAGCAACTTCTTCCCATGCTGGGCAAGAAGGCCTGGCCAGTAACGTTGGACCTCAAGGAGGCATACCTGCATGTCCCTATCAGACAAAATTGCAAAAGATACCTCTGATTTATAGCAGGTTCAACCCATTACCAATTCTCTGCACTGCCCTTTGGCTTATCTACTGCGCCCATGGTCTTCACAAAATGCCTGGCACCAGTAATTGCATACTGCAGACAAAGAGGAATTAAAATATATCCATACCTGGACGGACTGCCTTATTCAAGCAGAAAGCAAGGACATTCTTTTAAAGCATCTGGTGTTTGTCAAAAACCTTTTAAGTTGCCTTGGGTACACAGTAAATGAAAAGCAGTCAAAAGTAGTGCCCTCACAAGGCATAATATTCCTGGTTGCCAGCTTAAATACAACAGCCCAGATGGCTTATCTCACTCCAGACAAGCAAGGACAACTGACTCAATACTTCAAAATGATAGCAACAAAGACCCAACTACCTGCAAGAAAAATTCTGCAGGCCTTGGGATTCATGGCATCTTGCATACTACTAATACCATATGCAAAACTGCATATGAGGAAATTACATTGGTACCTGAAAAGCGTATGGACTCAACACAGCCACAGCTTGGAAACAATAATACCACTAATTCCCTGCCTTCAACAGGAGTTTCTATGGTGGGCTCAGGCATGTCACCTCAACAAGGGTCAGCCTTTCACCATGCCCACAGCCAGGCAAACCATGACAACAGATGCATCGGATTACGCCTGGGGAGCACACATGGCAGGACAGTGTATTCAGGGCAAATGGTCTGCAGATCAAAGGCATCTGCATATCAATCAAAAAGAGATGCTAGCTGTACAAAATACCCTAACAGCTTTCAAGGACCACCTACATCCAGGACAACTACTAATAAAGATGGACAACACCACAGTGATGTGGTACATAAATAAGCAAGGGGGCACACATTCCTACCCCCTATGCAGGCAAGCAATGACCTTGTGGAACACAGCACTGACCTACCAAGTTCAACTACAAGCGCAATTTCTACCACGAAAGAAAAACACATTGGCAGACGATCTAAGCAGAAACATCATAGATCCTCACGAGTGGAAACTAGATCCACAAGTATTCGCAATGATAACTCAAAAATGGGGGAGCCCAGAAATAGATCTGTTTGCCTCCCCCCAAAACTACCAACTAGGGAAATTATGCAAAAGGACATACCACACACTGGCTTGGAAAGTGGACGCCCTCTCATTCAGTTGGAAAACATTAACAGTGTATGCCTTTCCTCCACTGCCTCTTCTGGCAAAGGTGCTGCTGAAAGCCAGATTAGAGAGGCCACAAATGATACTCATTGCTCCAGAGTGGCCACGCCAACACTGGTATCCAATATTAAGGAACATGGCTCAAGGCCCACCATGGATTTTACCTCAAATTCCTCACCTGCTCACTCAGCAAAACAATCAGATTCTACACAGCCAGCTCAAGACTTTAAATCTGGCTGCATGGCAAATTACCTAAACAACCAATCAACACTTCTCTCTAAAGCTGTTATGGATGTCATTCTGGAGGCCAGGAGGCCCAGCACCAGGAAAGCCTATTCAGACAAATGGAAAAGATTCTGCACCTGGAACCAGGCTAAAGGCCAGAATCCCCTTGTCCCAAATATTCCTCAGATTCTACAATATTTAACTGAGATGTTGCACAAAGGACTTTCCTTTTCATCTATTAAGATCCACGCCTCAGCTATTTCAGCTCAATACAACACGGATCCTCCTATATTTTCACATCCATTACTAAGACAGTACCTCAGAGGGGCTAAGAACTTAAGACCGCCCCGAAGAGCACCAACACCAACTTGGGATCTCAACTTTGTTTTGGAAAAACTTACACTACCGCCCTTTGAACCAGCTTCTACAGCTGATTTACAGTTTCTATCATGGAAAACTGCCCTGCTGCTTAGCAATAACTTCAGCACGAAGAGTCTCAGAGTTACAGGCCCGAATGGCAGTGGAGCCTTTCAACATTTTTCATCAAGCCAGAGTCGCTTTACGGACTAACCCTTCCTTTATGCCAAAGGTGGTATCCAGTGTGGCCCTAAACCAAACCATTCATTTGCCCACCTTTTATCCAAACCCCCAAAACAAAGGGGAAAGGCTCCTACATTCTTTAGTCATTCACAGGCAATTACGTTATTACTTGGATAAAACTAAGGCTTTCAGGAAATCTGACCAGCTCTTTGCATCTTATGCTGCAGGATCACAAGGAAAGACTATCTCAAAACAGACCATTTCAAAATGGATAGGACATTGGATCCGTTTCAGCTATATACACCATGGGAAACCTGTACCTGGTAACATTAGGTCCCATTCCACCAGGGCTACAGCAACATAAACAGCCTTCCTCAGAGGGGGTACCAACCAAGGATATTTTGGAGGCTGCAATTTGGAGTTCAGTGCACACCTTCAGCAAGCACTATCACTTACCTCTATACTCTAAAACCAGAGCTGGCTTTGCCACTGCAGTTCTACAGGGCCTACTAGCTTCTCCAAACCCTGTTTAGTTCCACCGCCCATCCTTAGCTTTGGGATTCAACCCAAGTGTGATGACTGCAGCAGTGTAACACGATGAACATAGTACAGTTTTGTACCTACCATAAATGTAGATGTTCGAGTATTCACACTGCTGCAGTCCAGGTTACCCTCCCTCCATCCCCTCTGACCTAGCTGAACATTTCTATATCTTTTTATCCTGCACAACCTTTGTGGTGTATTTGATTGTAACTGAAGGTATTCCTTTTATTCCTTTTATATGTTTTACTAGCAATATGTATTGCCTACCTACTTGGGGGCACCTGACATCTGGGGCAAGAAAAAATGAAGAAAATGGCGTCGGATGCCTCTTGTATACCCCTGGCACACTAACGTCAGGGAAGAAGTGACAGCAACCGACGCCAGACCAAGACTTTGGAACTCTGACCGACTGCGGGACCACCTGATGGCAGGATAACCCAAGTGTAATGACTGCAGCAGTGTGAACACTCGAACATCTACATTTATGGTAGGTACAAAACTGTACTTTTTCTGTGGTGTAAAAAAGTCTTCAGCAGATCTCTTCTATGAGCAGTGGCAAACCAGATTTTCCTCTCAATGTAAGAGTTGTGGAAAATGTTCACATTAGCACTGAAATGAATAACAGTGCAGTATTTTCATATATATTTTTTGTTAGTTTATTGATTTTAATCCCACATGGAGTAAATTAGTTTCTTCCAGTTTTTGCTTTCAGTACTGTTGAACCACTCACTAGTCCTTCAGCTACAATTTTTTCAGTTTTAGATTGAAATGCCTTCACTAAAATTAGCAACTCCTTCATGTTGCATGGTGGCAACTAGAAACGCTGGATTCAAAAAATTTGAGCTGTACTTCAATGTGCAGAAAACGTATGCCCCGTTTGACACCGTTTTTAGCACAAACCTATACTGGATCAGATTTGGCTTGATTGCAAGTGAGAAGTATAGAAAATACAACCTAATATTGTAGGCTGTGTCCTTGCAAAAGCACTTGTATTTATGATCCTGTAGATTTGTTTACTTCTTGTGAAGTAATTGGTACGATTAAGAGAGTTCGTACTTTAGTTGTCAAATTGATTTGACTATCTTCCCAGGCAACATCATGAATATGACTGACCAGAAACGAAAGCTTAATGGTGCCAGTGAGGATCAAAATGGGAGTATCCAGAATACCTAGAAAGACTTGTGTCGATGTTCTTGCATGTGCTAGTATTTACAAAGTTTTTATAACAACAAAGAACTTAAGGGAAACAGAGGTAGTGAAAGTCAAAATGGAAGTATTCTGCTGGCAAATGTCATAATACGGTCATTAGCACTTCAGTAATGGTCAGCAAATGCAGTGCTCAAGATTATGGTCACATTTATTTATTGTAAACATTATCTCTTTGCCTCAGAGGGAGGAAGACTTTTGTGGAAGCTAATTTATCATCTCCTAATCCCCAAGAGCCACCTGGCAAAGCAGTATGACTTGTTAAAATGTCTGCTACTAGACTGTATTTTCCAAATGGGAGGATCTGGTTTTGAGAGTGAAAGGACTGACTTTGGGATTTACTGGTTAGTCTTTCACTATTATTTATTTTATGTTTGTGTACCGTGATAGTCTGATTGGGTGGAACACCCATTTTCAGTGGAGGCCTCGGGGGGGGGGGGCGGCCCACATGCTACATAGAATAAACACAGTTGAAATTATTACAAGCGTATGTTAGGACAGGATAAGAAAAACATCTTTAACGATAATATTAGTTACAGTTGTCCAAGAAAAACATAAACAGCTATAATAGTTACAATTTTCAACAAGAAAAATCATAATAGTTAGAGGAAACATAATCACAACTGAGGAAAAAAAATGTCATTTAGCTAAACGTAGCTTTAGTTACAGACCCGTAAGTCTGACTAGTCTTGTATGGAAAGAATTGTGATGGAAATGATAAACAGTCACATTAGAAACCTTCGGACACTAGATATTAACCCAGTTTTGTTTCATCTGTGGCATCTGTCTTCCAAAAATCCAATCTCTTAACACCTGGAACTGATCCAGCCTCGTTTTCCCTTTGCTTCTTTCTACCTTCTTTTAGTTCCTTTTTTTGGAACTGCTCATCCATTTTTAAAGAGCTGAATTCCTTTGTGTATCGCCGTTATTGACTGCCACTTAAAACGGCTTCTGGTGTTTTCTGTAGCTCCATATCTCTGCTATATATATATATATATATAGAGAGAGAGAGAGAGCGAGCCCCTCTTATTCTGAGTTATTAAAGGGTCTTTGTTATAACTTGGTAAGGTAATTAATTGGTAAAATGTTGTCTTTTTGTGACTGTAATGTTAATGATGTTGAAAGGATTGTATGAGACAACAGCTCAGTATCATTTGGGTTTATTTGTATGGATTTCTGTTTTGTCAGGTGTACACTTCTTTCATCTGTGTAGTCAGTCCATCTTCTCTGCGGCTCCTTGAGCAGTCCTGTATGCAATTCTGTTTGTTTCCTTTGTGTTTGTGGTATCCTGTTGCTTGAACACTGTTGTGTATTTGCCACAATCAACAACTCTGCTTTCTTATGTTGCTGTAGTTTGCTTTACCAACAGGTATGTTAGAATGTGTGAACGTGCAACAGAGTGGATTCCTCCATCAGTGAAGGCCTTTGTCCCCTGAGAGCTTTACTAGATAAGTCCCTTAATACTGTGTTTCTTTAAGACCAATGCTGTTTTTTTTTTTTTTTTTTTTTTGTATTTATGTATGCACAAGTCCTGTAGCTTTGATCAAACATAAATTTGTTCAATTAAGGCTAAAGCTGGTGTTTTTTATTGTTTTATTTGAATATTCGTATATTCTTTTAATGCGAATAGCTGTTTTTTGTTTTTTTTTCCAAAACAGGTAAGTATGTTAGTGTAAGGTTTGCATGCATGTGTGTATGGTTGTATGCGGGTAAGGGTTGAGTAAGGGGATGGATGGGTGTGTATGTGCATGTCCGAGCCTATCCACTGTTATAGAAAATTTTTAGAAGGTACAGGACACCTTACATAAATTACATTAACACTGCTACTATTCAGATGAATTTGGGTTAGTGTTATGGTTAGCCTTTGTTATGAAGATCACAAAAGGAATTTTTTTCTTTTTTGCAATCTTTTATAGGTTCAGTAACGGAGGTTTTTAGTAATATGAATGCTCAATCTGTCTTTCGCCAGTGTTAGTCTGGCATTTAAACTGTCCGATCATTCATTCTATAATCATATATATTTGTAGTTTGTGCGAGTGAATGACAGAATATGAAACTAATTTCCCCTTGTTAAATGTGAGTGAAGAGAAGTTACAGTAAATAAGATTACTGAAGTGAAGTGGTGTATTTTAGGATGGTTGTAGTGGGGGAGGTTTGTGTTTTTTTCAGCATTTTTTATGGCGAGTTTTAGTTTTCTTACTTCCTGTTTCTGGAGAATCTTTGCTGGTACAGTCCATGTGTGCTTTCAGTGATTCAGTTTCTTCCACTATGGAGCTGGCATATTTAAGTCCAAGAGGAGTGTGAGAGGCTTGCCCCCCTATGTTGAAGGGTGCATTTAGGTTTGTCTCACTGTAGATGAAACTTTCTGCATCTTTTCTGCACACCACTTTCCTCCCTGCTCTGTTCTAATCCCTTCCTTATCCCATTTACTGTTGCTGTCCTTCATTTTCCAAAAAAAATCCTAAATGTTACATCATTAAATCTGTTACCTTTCCTAGGTTTTGTGAGAGATTGGAGAATGCACTAAAAACTACAGCAGGAAGCACTGCAAATGGGATTGTGCTGTTAGGAGACTTATTGGGGGCACCTAATGCCCTTATCTAAAGATAAAGAATTATGTTCAGCTCCTTAGTGCTGAATAGCATGCATAACATACTTGACCAATTTGTCATATCATAAAAATGTGACCTTTTATGGTACAAGTATTTACTGCTTTGAATTGTGCAGAGTGACCTCTTTCCCCTTCTTTGTAAAATACCAGGGGTGTTCTGCTCCTGTGTAACTGTGTGCAGTTTTATTTACTTGCCCCTTGATTGTGCAGGAAAATGACTCATGACACATTTATCAACTCATAGTTATTCCAAGTCTATTGATTTATGACCGTTGTGACCATTGTCAGTCCCTTGGCCAGGCTGTACTCCCTTTTTCAGGAGGGTCATAATAAGCAATCCTGGAGTAAATGTTTTACATTTATTCCATTACTTGTAGGTTTCTTCTTTTTGTATTAACTGCTATGATTGCTTTCTAAATGTGATTAGTTCTACTTTTAGTATATATAATTATTAATAACTCTCTGTATAAAAATTGTTACTGCTAAATGTTGAAAATACACTATGTTGGAGCTTTTCTCCCCAGGACTCCATTGAAAACGGGTTCTTTAAGGCCCAATGGACTATCCTGGTAAACCAACGACAATAAATAAATAAATAAATAAATAAATAAATTTGTGACCACTCATCCAGTCATATAGGTCATGTTTAAAGGAAGATAGTGTATTAGCTGACGTACTAAAGTCAGAAGTGTTTCCTCATCTGTAGCAGATTTTATTTTTTTATGTTGCTCAAGGTTCATTTCCTCCTAATCTTGACTTTTTGCTGTTTGATTAATTAAGTTATAGTGATTTTTTTTCTTCTCTCCCATTCAGCCTCTGCAGTTTAAAACACTTGCATGGCAACCTTTGTGAGGTGATTCTTAAATGTTAAACTAATTTTGTTTTCTGTTTTGCCCTGATTGCAGATGTGGAACGGGGGGCGAGGGGAACTCTGATTCCTTTCATAACACTTTTTCCATAAAAATAAAATGCAAAGGTAAAACCTGCCTCATGAAATTGTAAAACAAGAGGACAGCAATGTCGGGTATGCATTCTGGTTGTGTGATGCATTAATCCATTTCAAAATATTTTCAGTTTAATATTTTAAAATAAAAAAAATAAAATAAAAATGCTTGGTTTATATGTGCTTTCTGCATGCAACTTGTGCACATTTTGACAATCATGTTAGACTGTGATTTCACCAGCAGATGCCCATGTCAAGTAAATCTGTGATGTCATTAATGAGTTACTTGACATAAACAGTACAAAGTGAAAAGAGGAGAAAAAAAAAACATTACAGTAAAGTGATGCACTCGACTCCCCAACAAAAGTAATATTTCATGAATAACCGAGAAATGTTTCCGATGCCTAGATAATTACTAGGCTAGCTGTACCTGTGGACCATTTTATGCCTAGCCAATTTTCTTTCCAATAGTGGGAACCAGACTTTATAGCTTGTGTCTGTGAGGTGAACACCTTAACCATTATACCAACCTCCAACTAAAATGTATTTTTCTTAGGGGAACTGGATACAGCCCTATGCATCTCACACACACACACACACACACACACACACACACACACACACACACTTTCCCTTGCTGAGCATTAAACCTCCCAACTGTCTTAATTACACAATCTAGATAGCACTACACTAGTCCCAAATTCTACAGGGATGACTTGAAGACAGAACCATTACCTTGTTGAAATGTATGTTCTGCGACTTCACCATCACCTTCCATTCACATGTATTTGGTGACCTTGATGTCTCCCCCTACCCATCCCAATACTTACATACAGTGGATATAGAAAGTGTACACACCTCTGTCAAAATGCCAGGTTTTTGTGATGTAAAAAAATGAGACCACAGTAAATCATTTCAAAACTTTTCCTACCTTTAATTTGACCTATAACCTGTAAA
>NC_056737.1:1055039223-1055086723 GCF_019279795.1 Protopterus annectens | reverse complement strand
GAGGCGTGGATTTTAATAGATGAAAAAGAAAGCCCTTTGTGTAACATCTCAGTTAAATATTGCAGAATCTGAGGTATGTCAGGCTGAAGGGTATTTTGCCCTTTAGCTTGGTTCCAGGCACAAAACCTTTTCCATTTGTCTGAGTAGGCTTTCCTGGTGCTGGGCCTCCAGGCCTCCAGAATAATATCCATAACAGCTTGTGAGAGAGGAGCTGGCTGGTTGCTTAGGTGATTTGCCATGCAGCCAAGTTTAAGGTTTTGAGCTGGCTGTGTAGAATCTGATTGTCTTGCTGTGTGAGCAGGTGGGTAATTTGTGGTAGAATCCATGGTGGGCCCTGGGCCATATTCCTTAATAGTGGGTACCAGTGCTGGTGTGGCCAGTCTGGGGGCAATGAGTATCATTCGGGGTCTCTCCATCCTGACTTTCAGTAGCACCTTTGTGAGAAGGGGTAATGGAGGAAAGGCATATACTGTTAGCATTTTCCAACTGAATGAGAGTGCGTCCACTTTCCAAGCTTGATGGTGAAAAGTCCTTGTGCAAAATTTTGTTATCTGATAGTTTTGAGGGCTGGCAAACAGGTCTATGTCTGGGAGCCCCCATCTTTGAGCTATCATTGTGAATACTTGTGGATCCAGTTTCCACTCGAGGGATCCATGATGTTTCTTCTTAGGTCGTCTTCCAATGTGTTCTTTTTTCCTGGCAGGAATTGAGCTTGTAATTGAACTTGGTAAGCCAGTGCTGTGTTCCACAAGGTCATTGCTTGCCTGCATAGAGGGTAGGAGTGTGTGTACCCCCTTGTTTGTTTATGTACCACATTACTGTAGTGTTGTCTGTCCTTATGATAAGCTGTCCTGGATGTAAGAGGTCCTTGAAGGCTGTCAGAGCATTTTTTACAGCTAGCATTTCTTTTTGATTGATGTGCAGATTCCTTTGATCTGTAGTCCATATGCCTTGAACGCACTGTCCTGCCATGTGTGCCCCCCAGGCATAGTCTAATGCATCTGTTGTCATAGTTTGCCTAACTGGGGGTAGGGTGAAAGGTTGACCCTTGTTGAGGTGACATGCCTGTGACCACCATAGAAGCTCCTGTTGAAGGCAGGGAATGAGAGGTATCATTGTTTCCAAGCTGTGGCTGTGTTGAGTCCATACGCTTTTTAGGTACCATTGTAATTTCCTCATATGCAGTTTTGCAAATGGTATTAGTAGTATGCAAGATGCCATGAAGCCCAAGGCCTGCAGAATTTTTCTTGCAGGGAGTTGGGTCTTTGTTGCCATTGTTCTGAAGTATTGAGTTAATTGTTTTTTGTCTGGTATCAGATAAGCCATCTGGGCCATTGTATTCAAGCTGGCACCCAGGAATGTCATATTTTGTGAGGGCACTAGTTTTGATTTCTTTTTGTTTACTGTGTACCCTAGGCAACTTAGATGTTTTACAAAAGCCAGGTGTTGTAAGAGAATGTCCTTGCTTTCTGCTTGGATGAGACAGTCGTCCAAGTATGGGTATATTTGAATTCCTCTTTGTCTGCAGTATGCAATTACTGGTGCCAGGCATTTTGTGAAGACCCTGGGTGCAGTAGATAAGCCAAAGGGCAGTGCAGAGAATTGGTAATGGGTTGAACCTGCAATGAAATGGAGGTATCTTCTGCAATTTTGTCTGATAGGGACATGCAGGTATGCCTCCTTGAGGTCCAACGTTACTAGCCAAGCTTTCTTGCCCAACATGGGAAGAAGCTGCTGTAGTGTTAGCATCTTGAATTTGGGTACTTGCAAGTAGGTGTTTAAAATTGAAAGGTCCAGAATGGGTCTCCAAGCATTGTCCTTTCTGGGGACTAGAAAGAGCCTTGAGTAAAATCCTTGGCCTTGCTTCTGTGTAGGTACCAGTTGAATGGCTCTCATGTCCATGAGAGCTGTAATTTGTTTTTGTGCCTCTGCCCATTGATTTTGTGGCAGGTTTGGCATTCCTTTTATCCTTGGCAAGGTGTGGAAATGGAATCTGTATCTGTGTGAGATAATGTCTAGGACCCATTTGTCCTTTGTGACGATGCACCATTTGTCTGCAAAAAGTGCTAATTTTCCTCCCAAGGGAGCTGCCAAGAGAGTTTTGCTTGGCAGTTTGAGGTTTAAGTCATTGTGTTTGCCTTCTAGTAGTTTGGGACCTGTCTTCTCCTCCCTTCTGTGTTGCAGTGCCCCATTGGCGAGGTTTGTAAGGAATTTGTGCTTGTCCTCGGCCCCTTGGGCACCTGTATTTACCCCTCTGTGGTCTGTCAGAGGCTGGAAAGGACCAATTTTTTGTTGGCCAATTTCTGCTGAAGCGTGGGGGCTGTACCTGTAAGAAATCTTTGACCGTCTGCATAGATTTTGCCTTATCCTCCATTTTCTTTAAAACCTCCTCTGCTTTAACCCCAAATAAGACATCCTGCTGTAAGGGTGCATCCAGTAACTTTGCATTAACATGATCAGGCAGAGATTGTTCCTTTAACCAAGCATGCTTACGTATAACAGACCCAGTAACAGCTGCTCTAGAGGAAGCTTCCAAGGCATCAAAACCACATTGTAAAGTATGTTTGCCCACCTGTTCAGCTGCATGCAACAGATCTTGCATTTCCTTGAATTCAGACTGTTGAGGGTGCGTGCCCATCTTTTATTTTATTTGAGAGATTAGGAATTGCTGGTATTTAATCATGTGAAACTGACAATTTAGTGCTCTCATTACTAGAGTAGCTGAGGTGTAAACCTTCTTCCCCCACCTATCTAGTGCTCTGGAGTCCCTTTCTGACGGTACAGGATTTTTAGCCATAGAAGCCTTAGCCCCTTTGGGACCCTGGGAGATTGTCTCTGGATCAGCAACAGGGCTTTTGTAAAGGAATTTATGCGAGTCAGGCACTCTATAGTATCTATCTGGTTTGGCTGGAGCAGGAGGCAGAGAATCTGGATTTAGACTAGATTCTAAGAAAACATCATCCACAATGTTCAAAACTGGGGGCATAGCAAGTGGTCTGTGCTGGGGGAGTAAAAGAAACTCTCGGAGCCTTTTCTTTGAGTCAGAGTAGTCCTGACCTTCCCAGTGAAAATGTTCCCTCATAGTGTGTAAAGTTTCCCCAAAGGAATAATCTTCAGGGGGGAGAAGCTGAGGGAATGGAGTCTTCAGTATCAGAATCTTCATAAGGGGGAAAGGAGTAATCCTGTTCCTCAGAGGAGCCTGAGGAAACAGACACTTAATCAGAGGAGGCATAATCCTCCTCTTGTCTAGGCCTTTTGTCGGGGGGGGGGGGTGGGAACTCCTGATCAAAGAAATCAAATTTTCAGCCATTTTAAGCATCTGTTTCTTAGGCATAGGGCCTTGACCTGGAGACTGAAGTGTAGGCTTTTTTGGTTTTAGAGGAGTCTTAAGCTTAGCATAAGATTTTATGGTGAGAGTAGTTGGTCTGAAGACACCTTCAGAAACCGAAGGTGTTTCTACAGCACCGGCTTCCCCTACTGCAATTTCGTCGGTAGGGCCTATAGAAAATGGCTGCGTCGGCCTAGAACTCTCTGCTGGGGTATCCGAAGTGGTCTGGGGATCCAATTCAGTGGTAGCCAGGGGCTGCGTAGGCACCTCACTGAAAACCAGAGAACCGGCGACCGGCCCAGTCGAGGCCTCGGAGTCTGGCTTGGATCTAGGCTGCCTGTCTTTATCTTTGCATTTTTTATGCATGCTGGTAGTCGGTTTCTCCGACGGCATAGTGTAATCAAATTTTCTACCGAATTAGTGTTGTGCGAAATCAAAGCGTCGCTTTATAGTTCGCTTATTGAACCTAGCACAAAACCGACAACCAGTGACATCGTGGTCTGGGCCTAGGCAAGGTATACAAAAAGAATGAAAGTCCTTATGAGGTATTTGCTTCCCACAAGAAATGCAATTAACTTTTTCTGACATCGGACTGAGGCAAGAAAAGGTTCCCCAACGGTGTACTTAGCTTTGAAGACTTCGGACTGAAACTCAATTCGAAAATCTCAGGTGTCTGCCGACCGGCACTTGCGAACTGCTTCTGCTTCGGGCACCCCGCAGCAAGAAAGACCGAAAAAATGGCGTCGGATGCCTTTGATATACCACTGGCGCTCTGACGTCAGGGAAGAAGTGACAGCAACCGACGCCGGACCAAGACTTTGGAATTCGGGCCGACTGCGGGACCGCCTGACGGCAGGATAACCCAAGTGTGATGACTCCAGCAGGGTAACACGATGAATATATATATATATATATATATATATATATATATATATATATATAAATATATACATACACATACATGTACACACACAAACACAAATGGGGATATAGTTGAAGAGTAATATGTTTCTGTATGTACTTGTGCTGGAATATAGTAAGTGTTGGTATCCTGTGTGTTTTCTGTATTATGAGATTCAGTATTTTGAGTTTTCAGTATTTTGAACTTTCAAGATTTTGGTTTCCGGATTTTGGGTTTCAGGATTTTGGGCTTTCAGGATTTAGGAGTTAGTGAACCCATATGTATATATGGGTTTATGTCATAAGATATGAAGTTTAAAAGACTGAAAACTAAAATATCTAAAACTCAAAATATCAAAAACATTTTTAATGCTTGGGTCAAGTCCTCCTGCACCCCCCCTATGTGGGGGTGACCCCTCCCTACCCCATGCTAATTATACATATCAATTCCAAGACTGCACAACAGTGGTGAAGGGGCAAATTTCTATACTCAGTATTTTGAGTTTTAGATCTTTATTTTTTTTCAGTCTTTTGAACTTTAGATCTTATGACATCAACCCATATATGGAAGGGGTTGGTAAAAGGGTTTAGTTTCTTTCCTCACAGGTACAAAATACAGGGTTTGATTCTGACCTTTATTTATCAGGGTTTGTGAACTTATTTCCAAGGATTCCTGAAACTGTAGGAGTTCTGCATTTTGCTGTAAAGCATTTGTCACTGCACTTGAGCTCAAAACCCGTTCATTTTACATTAAGATTATTTTTTTCTGCACTCATGTGGGAGCAGCTGGTTGATTCAACCCATCTGAGTTGGGAACTGCTAGTGGAAGGCTTATTGTGTGTTTCTGATTGGTCTGAGGGCTTTGACCGTTCATCCTCCTGGCATAAAAGCCTTGCATTTGTGTGAGTCTGTGCTCATTTATTCAGAGCTTCCCTGTACCTGGCTTGCACATCTGTGACTAAAAAACCCTTGGATTGCATCTGAAGCCATCTATGGCCCTACAAAGCTGATATAAGTATATTTTTTGTACTTACTCTAATTATTTCAGTGCCATTTAACACTTCCGTGCTGCATTAATTGATTTGTTTGAATTTTTTCTATGTTTTCTGTCTGCACTTTTTAAAGACATACCATCTGCTACTGTACTGCTCTGAGGTATTTTTAACAGTATCAAGATGCTTCATAATCTCCTCTGATACTGCAAAATCTGTTTTGAGTTTGCCAACACATTTCTAAGTTTTGCAAAGTGTTTCTGTGTTTGTAGAAGTTTTCTTACATTTGCGCACATTTTTCTGTATTTGTGAACATTTATCAGGGTTTATGAACTTATTTTGAAGGATTTCTTATACTGCAGGAGTTCTGCCTTTTGTTGTAAAAGTATTTGTTACTGCACCTGAGCTCAAAACCAGTTTGTTTTACATTAAGATGGTTTTATTCTGCATTCTGGTGGGAGGAGAGTATTGATTCAATCCATCCAAGTTGGGAACTGCTGGTGGAAGGCTTATTGTGCATTTATCTGATTTGGTTACCCATGCCTTGTGTATATACCTAAAGCTCTCCAGTTTAAAATCCTGTATAGGAAATGCTGTCCATAGTTGCCCACTGTTCATATCTGCTTGAAGAGCTGAGGATTCATGCAGAGGGCGGTACCACTTCATGTCATCCTACAGTATACTACTAAACCCTCTCATTTAGAGCTTTAAGTTACTCTTCTCTACTCCTTCTCATCTACTAAGGATCTGGTATAATGGATACATGCTTCTGTGCTGTGTATTTTTTGGCCTGGTGGATATGGGTATCCTGAAACAGTGTAGTGACTGCCTCATGCTCACTGACAACCACTTAATTTTAGAATGGACACAACTCCGTATGTGAGAGATAGATGCACAGCGTCATTGGAAGTAAAGCTCTCACGTGCACACACACAAAATGCAAACCAGGATTTCAATGTTACAGCCAAAACACTCCTGAACAACACTAAGGAACAAATACACAGATCCAGATATGTGGAGGTTCCCACGTGTAATCTACTGAAACCTCCAAGATCTCCTAAAAGCATCTCTCAATGTCTCCCCACACACTCAAAAAAAGAAAAAAAAAAAGTGCCTCACACAAAACTCTGAAAATCATAGTAGCCCAGATTCAAAGCCCATAAGACAACACATCGCACAACCATAATAAAACAAAAGGAGCTCCAGGATAGCCGTTTCCACTGATATAAAGTTGTAATGTAACACAACCCCGTTGCCAGCACCAACACCACATACATAAACGCTGAAACACCGTACATATTCATCAGTAGTATCACAGAGTTTGAGCAGACCAAATGATTTATTAAAAGTGCATCTGAAGAAGTTTGTGTTTGTTCAAATGAAAAGCGCTTTATGCACTTTTAATAAATCATTTGGTCTGCTCGTTTGCTGCTCCAATGTTGCGACTTTAGTGTACCTAGTTTGTTTGTTTTCGTATCAAAGACTTCATCAGACAACAAATACAGTAACATGACCCTAAATATATACCATTTTAGTAAACCTTAATCAAATAAACTACCTAATTGTCCAATAAAAAGTATTGTTGAAAACCAGTGTATAAAAAACTGTAAAACTGTTTGCCAAATGCTATTAAACATTTTAAATGTTCTGCACATTAAAAACTTGAATACATACACGCATAAATATATAAATATGCAGAAAATTTTAAAACCCTTAAAAATGTTAAATTTACATCACACAACCACACATTTTAGTTATTGGGAATTCCATTGTAAAACAAACAGATGTTCTCCTTACCAGGCTAAACAAGGAGAAGATCACAGTGATCTATTTGGAGCCAGGATCCACCAGATCACGCATGCACTTAGGTCTTTAAACCACAAGTACTAGTATGACATGGTCATAGTTCATGTGGGTGTAAACGGTCTAAGATATACCTCACTGGACTATATGAAGAGAGACATGATGGAACTCTTTGAATATATGTCCCAGGCATGTATAAATCTGGCCTTGAGTAGCATCCTACCCTCAACAATGGCGATGCTACAGTGCCAGCAAAAAATGATTGACTTCAACAATTAGCCCAGTTTCTAGTCTCACAACAAGGCAATCCAATATCTATCAGCCTGAGGAGACATGATCAACAAACGTGGGTGTTTTGCCAAAGATGGTTTGCACTTCTCACTACTTGACTTCCAGACACTGTCAAAAAAATGTATCTATCCCCATAGTGCTTTTTTAGGCTATTCCAAGTTGTTATCCCTCCAACGTAACAAAAATCACTCATGACCACCTAAAGGTACTGCTGCATTCCCCGGAAGCACTCTTCACCCTTGAATGCAGACATAGGCACAGTGACACAAACAAACATAGTTTAGAACCATGAAGAGCACCCTGGCTATCAAAGGCTACATTGCCTTTCGTACATTTTGATCCCCCTCAGCTCAGGCTAAAACAAAAGAAGGAGGTATCTCCGTGTTCATAATGGACATGTACACTGCTGGACTGGTCCAACAACATCACTCGCTTGAGCTGCTCCCTGCTCAGTTAACCCCTTTACCATATCCTTGCTAGCTGCAGATCCCCTAACATAAGTCTGGAAACCACCTCCTACCTAAACCTACTGGAATCCTGTAACATTCAGTCTAACATCATACTTATGGGTGACTTTAACTATCCCTCCATAAACTGGGGGACTTGTATTACCCATAATTAACTTGCTCAGTGGTGGTTAGACTTCATCAATGCAAGCACCCTAGAGCAACTAGTTAGCTCCCCAACCAGAGGTACAACTATTCTAGACCTGGTACTCCCAGACATAGGGGGATGCTGCTCCAGCCCATGTATTAACTCCTCCCTGGTAATATCTGACCACAAAATGATCTCCTTTATTATTGAAACTAATCTAGAACCCCCATCAAACTCCAAACTTTTTAAAAACTTTGGTAAAGCTAATTACCTCAAACTGAGTGACAGTTTATTAAACTTTCAAGCCCCTCCAAACCCAGATGACATGAGGCCTACTCTGTGTTGCACACAAAAGTACTGTACAACCATATTCATAGCTGCATAGAGTCATATCTATGATTACTGTCAAAAATAAACCACCCTGGTGGACCCCTAGAATAAATAGGTTATTCAAAAAAAAATCCTCTTCAAAGCCAAGAAATAACAGATGATAACAGTGCAAAAAGACACTCAACAGTCTAAATAAACAAACAAATTAGAGAGCTAGTCAAATCTGCCAAAGCAAACTATGAGGCAAAGATAGCCTCCCAGGTGAAAGATAACCAAAAGGCTTTTTTAATTATGTTTGTAACCTGGAAGGGAAATGTTCAGCAATGTGCTGAGTTACTCATGAATGGCAACACTTACACCCAGCCTGAAACTGTAGCAAACTTGCTGTCCAACAAGGCCACTTCAAACTTCTCCACCCTCCATGATCTCCTACCACATTCAAAGAAATACCCACAGCTATGTCCTTGCTGGTCTTTATGAGGGAACAGGTCTTTACTGCACTCACTAAAGCCAAAAACGCAGCCTCCATGTGTCCCCACAGCATTCCTGGTTGCTTCTTAAATAGCTTAAAGCAGGATCTGTCAGGGCCATTAGAAACCCTGTTTAACCACAGCCTCTGGATGGGATTTTTCTCAGAGGAAAGGAGAACTGCAACAGTCATTCCCTCTGCACAAAGGGAGCCCATCAGCTGACCTAAGGAAGTGCAGACCGATAAGCTTGACCTGTCTTATTTGCAAGGCCATGAAAAAAATTGTCATGGACCAGATCAGGAACAACATAGGAAGTCGCCAAACATCGCACCAGTCCCAATTAGGCTCTGTCTAAGGGAGGTCTTGCCTGCTCAGTCTGGTGGACTTAAGAAAGACACAAGGGTCATGGATGAGGGTAAAGTGGCACACACAGCTTATGTAGACCTGGCCAAAGCTTTCAACACACTCTGCCACTTGGGTATCATAGATAAACGTGCTGTGTTAGGCATAAACCCCTACATCATCTGGTGGATAGGAAACTGACTAACTAGACACATGTTATCTGGATAGGCAAATCCACCTCTGATGAGAAACATGTTATTAGCAGTGTCCCCCCAGAGCTCAGTGTTGAGGACCCCTCCTGTTTGGTATATACTCTGACCCACAAGGTTCACTGACTACTGTAAGCTGGGAGCAATCATTGAATCCCCATATGATGTTGACATCCTACAAACAGGCCGAAAAAGACAAATGACTGGTGCCAAAACCATGACTGAGACTAAATGCTAAAAATGTGTAATCATACCCATCAGTAAGTCAGATGTCCCTACAAATTATAATATTGATAGTACCCCTAAAAGTAGACCCAGTGGTGAGGGATCTAGGAACAAAGGTGGATAGTAACGTAATGACCACCAGGTAGCTATGGTAGTGAGGAAATCCTTCTGTGTGGCTCAACTTTTAAGTAAAGGCATGGCATCAAGGTCAAAGGAAGTCATAGTGCCATTGTACTTTGCCATCATCAGGTCCATAGTGGAGTAGAGTGCTCCTTTCTGCATGTACCTAACCAGGTACTTACACCAACTGGAGTGGCCCCAGAGGTTTCTCACTTAAGACATGCATCTTACACATTGTATTTTTTTTTACTCCATCTTTTACTCCATCTCATATTGTTATTAAGAGGTGACTTATGCCTTGCCTACAAAGCATTCTCTAATGTTCCCTGATGAAAATGTTACATATTCGCAAGAAAAAATGTATGAAGGTTATGCATTCCATGGACCTGAATCTTGTGACTAACAAATTTTGCTAGAGAGAGAGAGATTTGAATCCTAAAAGCTACCTCTTCTATGGAATAAACTTCCCATCTTTGTAAAACAAAGCCCGTCCCTCGCTCTCTTCAAAAAGAATTTAGATAAATGGATGGGGAACCATAAAATCACTCCCGGAGTACTGCCCATGTCCCTTATGGACAGAGGAAATCTGTAAAATGACTCTGGGCCCATTTCCCAGATACTACCTCATCTCATATCTGGGGAATTAAGATATAATATTGTAATATCCTGGGCATTATTGGCTAAGCTTGTGAAGCCTGTTGCACCATTAGCCTCGTAATCATTGATGAATGTGTATATTTGTGTGTAAGATTCTTTTTACTTTTATTTACAGTGGTTCTCTAGTCCTTTAAGAAAGACAGTATGTCTGTATTACCATTTGTTTGCTATATAGGACCTCTGGGTCTAGCCTCTGCTTTCTGGGAGCTACTATATAGGACCTCTGGGTCTAGCCTCTGCTTTGTGGGAGCTTGTTTATTTTAAACATGTAGTACTTATGCAAACCTTGTGTGTGGGACAGCGTTTTTTCTTTTCAGGACAACATTTTTATGTGTAGTTTTATGCTAACTCTGATGCTTACCTACCATTTCTTCTGTCAGACTAATTCTTGCATCTTCTATTAGTAACAGCGAAACAAAAAGAACTGCTACCAGCCAAAGGTCCACTTCCAATAGAACCAAGTTAATGATAGTAGCAAAATAACAGGAGAGGACCACCACGAGCAATAAAGTCATAAACCAAAAATTTAATATAAAAACAAGCGCTTTCACGTGTTACAAAACACACTTCTTCAGGTTTCAACATCTACATATTCCAAGCCCATATATATACAAATGCAATTCAAACAGAATAAATTAGCAAATTAATGTTGTCAATTGCTTAATTGATTCAATTGGGTGAACACAATCAATGATTGCACAAATTCACTCTGTTAAGGCACATCATCAGAAACATTTCACCTTTAGAACCATAGCTTAAAATACGTTTTTTTAAAAACCTTTTTAAAAATATTTGTAAAGCGTTTTTCTAAAAGATTGCCCTTATATTAAACAATCCCAATTTTATAACGTCACTTCCAAAAAACCTGATATTGGATAGACTGTTACAAAACATAAGACAAACAGGCAATCAAAAAATACAATGAGTAGCGCAAATAGAACAAGTATAAAAATAAAATAAAACTAAAACTAAAAAACTAAAAATCTTACACTAGTAATATACAGTATAATTATATAGCAATGTGTCAGCTGACATTTTTAGTTTTAGTTTCTGATGATGTGCCTTAACATAGTGAGTTTGTGCAATCATTGATTGTGTTCACCCAATTGAATCACTTAAGCAATTAACAACATTAATTTGCTAATTTATTCTGTTTGAATTGGATTTGTATATATATGGGCTTGGAATATGTAGATGTTGAAACCTGAAGAAGCGTGTTTTGTAACACGTGAAAGCGCTTGTTTTTATATTAAATGTTTGGTTTATGACTTTATTGCTCGTGGTGGTCCTCTCCTGTTATTTTGCTACTATCTTCTATTAGTACTACGTAGAAGTATTACAGCATGTGCATTTTGGGAATATGTATTGCTTCTGCTCTCACTGTGACTACTTACCCCACAGTTTTTTTTACAAGTTTCATTTTGAATTTTTAGGGATTTGGACATACAAAGTGTTTTTTCTTTTTTCTTTTATAAGAAATGTACTGCTTGTGTGCACAATGTGACAACTTACCTGTTAGTAACTTTAACCTGACGGGAGTAAATTTGGAAGGGTGCTTGTATGTTTCAGTGTACTACTTGTGCATGCATGAACTGTATGCTGCTAGTGTACATGATGTTAACAACTTGAAGTTTTTCTATGTTAGCCTAATTTTATATTTATACATCTTGCTGATGGGATTTAAATGTAGTGCTTGTGTGTTACGGGATATGTGTTGAATGTGCACTTTGTGACAACTAACCTTGCTACTATCCAGTAACATTTTTACATGTGAAGGAATTTTACATTATTTGAGATGTACCCCATACATTTGTGGGGTATATATTGTATATTGTTTGTGTTCAAAATGTGACAACTTGCCTGCCATTTTTCTGTCAGACTAATTTTTACTTGTATATTTTACTGATGAAATTTAAATGTACTGCTTGTGCATTACTGAGTACGTGTGTTGGGAGGGTTCACTCGGTGACATCTTACCTGCAGTTTATCTCTGTTAGACTGATTTTTAATATTAAAGGGTTCCTGACAGGATTTTAGTAAACTACTTGAGGACTTTATTTTTAGGGACAAGTGTAAGTGTGCTGTTTGTGTAAGCTTTGCACAACTTGCCTTATGAATGACTTGTGTCAGAGTTCATATCCGCATCCAACCCATCCTTCTCAGTCAGTGCAAAATATTTCCCCCCTCAGCTGCTGGTCTGACTTCCTCAGTTCCTAGAAAGATGTCTAACCTTCAGTCCTAGTTTTCTATGTGAATGTGGTCTAGGCCTCCAACAAAAGTGGGTGACTTTGCAGTGGCCATTTGTTGTTCCTCAGACCACTCACTTTACCTTTCCAGTTTCCTCTAGTAGTCCTAATGGCCACTATGAACAGGCAAGAAGTCAGTCATGTCATTTCCATCTGTCTCCAGTGTCTCGGTCTGGACATGGGAGAACCATTTTTCTAGGATGCAGAGTTTTATGCAGAGTACATCACACAATGTATATAAGTTAAGAGCCTTCTCATAGGGGTCAGATTCCTGGTCAGATTCCTCTTCTAGTCAGTCACGGAAGTTATCTAATAAACTAAAAAAAAAAAGTTAAACCTTTTCACCTAAAGACACGGTATCTTTAAGAAAAGATTTTCTTTCTGTACCTGAGTAACTGTTGTAAGCAGCTAATTCTAATTCATAACCTACCATACCTATTAGGCAGGCACATCTAATTTTTCTTTTTCAGAAAGATTAATCTAATAGGCTTAACTTACTGAAAATATTGTATGGCTTCATATGTATACTATGAATCTTGGAACCCACTTTTCTGATGCTGGGAGAAAAATAGTTCTCTCTTTCTGTGTCCACGATGAATAAAGTGCCAGCCATTAAGACTGCTGTGAGGGAAAGGTTAGCTTGTCTTCCTTGCATTGCTTTTTTTGTAATTTGTATTTCTTTATTGCTTTCTTATGTACTGTGTTTCAGTTGTATTGTTTTCTATTGTATAGTTAAACCAGAGCGGTCACTTGTGAGTCACACACAAGTTAGAACAGGTCACTTAAAGTTAATTACCTGTGAACTGTGGGAAGAACCAGGAACTAAAACGTTGTATTTAGAGGATAAAATGAAACATTTCAATGCTTTTCTGGAAAAGCTCACTCAGACTCTGCCATGCCTTATTTAGGCAATGCCAAACTGAAAATTCTTCCAGCATAGCAAATCAAAACCAAGAAAATCTAAAGGTGTTGCTTGTCAATGCTATGAATCTAAACAAGAAACTTCACTTCTTACAAGCTCTCCTCTCCCAAGAGAGTTCTGATGTCTGTGCAGTCAGTGAGACATGGTTTAAAGCCACAGAGAGCACCATGGCACTGCAAGGCTGTAATAATTTCCACACATTTAGACCAGCTGCTACATAGGCAGGGGCTAAAGGAGGAGGTGTATCGATTTACATTGAAAATAAATAGACCTCAAGGCTGGTAAAACAGGACACGATACGTGAGCTTCTCCACATTCAAATTACAACATGCAAAGCCCCGTACCACTTCCTTGCAAACTATATGTCCCCCTCTTTGACTGAGGAAAACCATAACTCATATTTATGCTTACTGGAAACCCTCACCATTCAACCCAATACCATATTCATGGGCAATTTTAATTATTCCACAAGTAACTGGGAACCGTATACAGCATGTATAACCATATACGGCACCAAACATGCGGGCACAGATTTCTGGATTTTGTAAACACAAAACTCTCTGGACCTGATTGTCAGTATGCCAACTAAGGCAGCAAACATACTGAATCTTTTCCTCACTAATATGGGAAAGCACTGCACACACCCTAGTGTAATGTCCTGTCTGGTAAGGTCAGACCACAGACTGTCTCCTCCTGAAGTAAAAATAAAAGCTGAAACCCCAGCTAACCCTGGAATGTTCAGAAACTAGTCCAAGGCTAACGTCTTACTATTAAGTGATAACTTGACAAAATTTCATCTCTCCCGCATAGAATGAGAACACATGCCAGTTTATGTAGAGCTGTTCACAAAAATGACTGCATAAAATACTCTGCTGACCAGCAATATTTTCTACAAGTGTGTTTACATGTTGTCATGATGTCCTGCATTTCTGTTACACTATGTAATTCTTTCACTGTGAACATTACCTACTGATTGTTAGTAACTACTAATGCAAATGTCCTTAATCTGTATTGTTTTGGAGCTTTTCCCCCCTGGGCCTCTGCTGAAAATGGGCTCCTTGCCCAGTCAGACCTTCCCAGTAAACAAACGTAAAATAAATAATAAAAAACCTATATGCAAGCATTTTAATAGCTGCATAGATATTGAGCATAACATTTTATAGATACAAAATATAGATACAAAAGATATGGAAGGAGTAAAGACATATAGAAACTGATAAACTATATGTAGATTCTAAAATTTATTCAGACACAACAGATTATAGATGTGTTTGCAAAATCTTATGCAAAACAGTTTGGTTCCACAAAGGGGGTGATAAATTGTTCTAGTGATGTGCAGGTAATCTGCAGTACTGGAATCAAAATGGATTATATTGAAAAAGAACTATGCAAACTGGATCCAAACAAAGCACTGGGAGGAGACAGAATAAGTTAACAATGACCTGAGAACACTTCAAGCCAAAACTTGTAGTACCATTATGTTTACTAGGTCATATAAATATGGGGCGATTCCTCAGGATTGGAGACATGTACTTATTAAACCTGTCTTTAAGGGAAAGGGGAGTAGGACAAAATCCAGAGTCATACAGAGCCTTGAGTCTGCTTTCATGTTGCAGAAAAGTAATGGAGAAGATGATATTGGATAAGTCATTGTCAGAAATGGAAAGGTTGGGACTTGAAACAATACATCAGCATGCATATGTTAAAAATAGATTACTACATGTAATATGATGTTATGTAATAATATAGTAGCTATGAATGAAAAATTGTGCTTCAATGTAATTTATATAGATTTAACTTCATCATTTGACAGGGGCATACACAAACCACTGATCAGTAATTGCAGCTAGGTATTGATTTAGTACTGCTAAGATGAAAGTATTGCTAAGATGGATAGCTGCATGGCTTACAAATACCACATGGGAAGTGTCATATAGCAATTGGACAGGTGAAATACTTGGTTACAGGCAGGGTGTCCCACAGAGCTCTGTCTTAGGCCCTTACTTGTTTAGATTATATCTTTCAGACCTGTCTTTTTCATTTGAGGTGTTCTCCAGTCTGTATGCAGATGACCTGAAATTGGGTAAACTGATTACATGTGTTACAGATAGGGTGCGTCTGCAAAAGAACTCGACTAAATTGACCATTTGGGCACAGGATAATAATATGCTGATAAATGCAACAAAAACTAAGCATATGAAATTTCTGAGACTTAAATTGAAAGATGAATATTAAGTACAGCGCATAGTGACTGAAACTGTAGATTTGTTTATGGACCTGGGTATATATAGATAGATCCAGCTTTAAGTTTTTCTAATCATGTCAACAAACTGGTTAATGATAGTTATAGGAACTATAGGTTGTATAAAATGATTTATAAAGTGTAGGAAATAAAAAATGATGAAGTCATTGATTGTTACTTGAGTATGAAATAACAATATGGAAACCTTATAAGAAAACAAGCATGAGTAAACTGGAAAGAGTACAGCGGAAATATACAGAGAGCAGCCATGGATGTGAAAATTTAAGTTATTATGAAAGACTAAAATATCTAAACTTATGCAATGTCTCTTAGATATTTAAGAGGAGATCTTATTCAGGTGTATAGGGCATTTAGAGAGAACTATCTCTGGACACGTTTGGGGTTATCAAAAAGTGGTAGAGAATCATCAGACAACCTACGTAGAAAATTCTGTAGGAATAAGAAGTGTACTAATTGCTTCTCTGTGAGAGCAGCTGATACATGGAACAGACTACCAAACTACATTAAATCAACATGGAACAGACTACCAAACTACATTAAATCAACATGGAACAGACTACCAAACTACATTAAATCAAGTATTAGTTTAGATAGTTTTAGGAACAGCCCTGACACTTATTATGGGAACAACTTTTTTGTATATTGGCAGGTTAGAAGGGCATTAATGCCCATACTTGAAATATTTATGTGCATGTATGTACCCACCAGTAATAAGTAAGGAAGTAACTAAAAAAAAAAAAAAAAAAAAAAAAAAGCCACCCTGGGGGAATCGCAACATCAATAGGCCATATAACAGAAGGAAGAAAATCTTGGAAAAAATTAGAAGATGTAGTACCCAGCAGGATAAAAACACTCCCATTAAGGTAAACAACTTAGAGGACAGATAAAGTCTACCAAAGCCAAATATGAGTTAAATTTGGCCTCCTAGGCCAAGGACAAACACAAGCCATTCCTTAGCTATGTCCACAACCTCAAAGGCAGTACCGCACCTCTCACCCTCTCAGTGCAAGAAATCTAGACAAAGTCAGACATAATAGGAGGGCAAAGGGCCAAAAATAGGGGCAGCTTTTAAATATTGCTCCTTTAAACTTAGAAAATTGCTAGAATAGCAGGTTTTGAATAGTTATATATTTTCTGAAGAATGTGAAGTCTGAAACTCAAATGTTTGTCATTATTTAGTGACTTCAATACTCGGTAGTTTGCCAGAAAAACACAAATTTTATGAGGAACAAACCAAAAACATGAGGCATAAATCTGGACATTTTGTGAAAATGTTGACAGTTGAAAGGTATGGGCAGTACACAATTTTGTGCAGAGCTCATTGTTAATGGAGCAGCCTATAGTGAGCCGTAAGATACTTGCAGATAGCTTCAGCTCTTAATTTACCCCCCCCCCCCCAAGCCTCCTCATAGGAAATGTCATCAACTGTAACTTCCCCTACTATCTCTAGGGAACAGGTCCTCAATGCTGTCTATAAGGATAAGAAAACTACATCAAAGAGTCCTGATAGTATCCCAGGATGAAGTCTACGTAGCATGAAATGTGACCTATCACTGTTTAACCATAGCTTCCAAACAGGCTTTTTATGCCGTATGAATGGAGAACAGCAACAGTCATCCCTCTGTACAAAGGTGGGCCATCTACAAACCCTGGAAACTACAGATGCACAAGTCTCACTAGTCTCTTATGCAGTGTCTTGTAAATGATAAATAATGACCTGGGGGACCTCAAGACACTGGCCCAACCCAGTTTAGTTTCATCATGGTCAGATTATGCCTACTTAACATGGTGGACTTCTTTGAGATGGTCACCAAAGCAATGGATGAGGGAAAAATGGTTCACACTGCCTACCTTGACCTGGCTAAGGCATATGACACAATGCACCACTCTGGCATTGTCGATAGACTCAAGAAGTTGGGTATAAACTTTTATGTCACCCCCTGGATGGAGAGCTGGCTCACAGACAGAGCCCAGGAAGTTAGAATTGTAGAGTCCACCTCTACAAAGAGGTCAGTCACCAGCAGAGTCCCTAAGAGATCAGTCCTGGGACTGCTCCTTTTTGCTGTCTACTTCTCATAAGTCAAGGCCAATGTCAAGGTCAACTAGCTGACCAAATTTGCAGATGATTGCAAATTAGGAGTCATAGAACCCCCCCCCCCACCAACACTAATGTTCTTCAGTAAGGGCTACCACAGACAAATAACTGGTGTCGGAGCCAAGTACTAAAACTACATGCCAAGAAATCATAATGGTATCCTTTGGGAAGTCAGCTCCCCCCTCAACTATTATATCGACAACACACCCACTGAGAGATGACCCAGTAGTCATGGATTTGAGGACACACATAGACAGTAATATAGTCTTTGACCATCATTTGTCTGATAGTGAGAAAATCATTCTATGTTGAGCAACTTATCAACAAAGGTATGTCATCTAGGTCTAAGGGTGTCATTGTTCCACTGTATATGCCATTCATCAGGTCTGTCATTGAGTGCAGTGTCCCTTTGGTGTATACCTATCCAGGTACATGCAACATTTGAATGTCTGCAGAAGTTATTCGCTAAAAAAACTCAGGGCATACATGACATGTCCTATGCATACTGCCTTAAAGCCCTTTCTCTATATTCTGTCTTTTGCAGGCTTTTCATGGGAGATGTATGCCTGGCATAAACATTTTCAGACCCCACTCTGATGGATCTCCTGCATATCTGGAAAAAAAAACAAACCAGAATTACCCATTTTAACAACTTAAACCTTGCCTGGGATAAAAATACAACCTATGTTGCGCGTCCCAAACACTACCATTTCACTAGAATAGGCTCCCCATCCATGGGAAGCAGAATTCATCCATGGCCCAATTCAGGTGATACTTGGATAATTGGTTGGGGATCAGGAAATTCATCCCTGGTTTGGCAGCTGTGTAATGGACAATAGTCACCCTGTAAATGTTTAATCTCCCAAGCCCCTACTTACACTTACCAAGGGTACCAGAACTTGCCAGAGATTTGGAATGCATCGCAAGGCTTAAAAAGGCCCCAGTGGTCTTTAGCCTAGTACACCCCTATGAACCTGTGATGTATATTTTATGCCTGTATTTTCATGAACTGATTACAGTTCCAACAAAGGTAGATGGGTATTTCACTCCTCTTCTTTTCCAGCCATAGCCTTGGTTATTTTCAGGAAGGTTTGCAGACAAGTTCAACTTTACAGTGGTAATTAAACATGCCTTAAGATTTTGAGCAGCTGTGTGGAGTCTGTGTTTAGAGCTCCTGCTTCTGTTTCATGAGTTACTCCTCAGGTTCTTCACCTTTGCTCGGCCTAAGAGTCATGGAATCTGTGATATTTTTTCAGGCAACGATGGTTCACATTCCAGAATGTTGTTGACACAAAAGAGGTGCTTTCCTGGACTTCAGGGACCACACAGCAAGTTGTGTTAATTCAGTTTATTTGTAGTTGCACCTGTTCAATATTTCAGAAAGCTGTTTGGACTCCTGCATAATGGAACTGCAGTGGTGGAGACTATTAATATAAAATAATCAAGTTTCCCTCAGCCTTCAAGTCCATGTGTATCTAATGGCACCTCAAAGTTTTCTGGAACAGCACTGTCCTTGGGGGTCAAGGTGGAAGGCCTGTGCCATTTCATGCTAAATAAACCATTTCATTTTGTAATAGTTGTGTAACACCACACAATTGTAGTACATCAGTTGCCATGGTGGAAGGCCTGTGCCATTTCATGCTAAATAAACCATTTAATTTTGTTATAGTTGTGTAACACCACACAATTGTAGTACATCAGTTGCCAAGGTGGAAGGCCTGTGCCATTTCACGCTAAATAAACCATTTCATTTTGTAATAGTTGTGTAACACCACACAATTGTAGTACATCAGTTAATTAGGGGCCCCATGCTTTCCCTCCGGTTTTGTCTGTCTATAGTCAATTGGCAGCTAGCTTTTCAGCGCTGTAACTATCCAAGCACATAACTTTCAATCTGAGCAAAATATTGTGGAATACACAAAGCTGAACCCGGACAGACGACTACATACAGATTTTATGAGGGGTTTTCTGGTATTGATCCAGTTCTGGATGCACCCTAATTGCGTCTATTAGCCTCCTTTTCAAAACAGATAATACATAAAATGTTCATGGGCTTGCTGTGCTTGCTAGAGAATATACCTTATACATTCCACCCTTTCATCTAATACCCAGGGTAATTCTGAATGTTCAGAATTCCCTAGCAATTGTTTGTAATGAATCCTTTTTGGCCTCGGCAATTTCTTTTTCTCCCTTTTATGTAATCGGCCAAGGACAATTATCACAAGTTTACACAGTATCTGGATCTATTCACGTGACATAGATTGTAGTATTTCAACTGATTCTATGACTTCTGAAATGTTCTGCCTGGATTCTGACACCTTTTAGGCAGTTATGTTTTTGAGGATGTGCAGTAGGTAATACAGGAAGCAATAAATCCTACTACTAAGAGGTTTTGTATTGACATTTGCAAATATTGTTCTAGTTGGTGCCTACCAGGTAACAAGGGCCCTGTATGGGATTGTACCACTGGTGCTCAAATATTTGTGTTACTAGTCTCTGAACTTTGTATTCCTTTGAGTTGCATTTTGAGGCCAGTTCAGTTTGTCTGCACATAGGTGTGTACTAGGCTAATGGCCCTGGAGCCTTTACAAGCCTAGCCCATAGGATTACCCTGGCATTGTCCCACCTGACATTAGTTCCCAGTGCCTCTGTCGAGTATAGCCACTGGAGTAATCCCCAGGTTGAATTTTCTATTTCCCATCCACTCATCAAGATTTCTCTTGAAGAGGGCCAGTGAGTTGCTCTGTTTGACATGGATCCTTTCCTTTTCTCAGTTTTTTTTAAACAAGAAACATCATTATTAAATTTATCTTGTATGACATAGGCAATGATACATTTATATAAATGAAAACAAACCATGTTGAAATAATTGTATTTGAAAAACAGTATACATAACTTATCTGTCCAGTCATTGTCAGACATTACATAGCTCATTCAAATCCTGCCTTCTTTTAAACTTCATTCCTCCTCTCCATGTATTGATCCCACAATTCCCATATTTGCCTTTGTAATTTGCTCCTGCCTTTTTCTATGCAGTTCACCAGTTGTTTTAACTCTGTTACTGTCTTTACTACTTGTAGTAAAATTGGTTTAAACTTTGATTTTCATTTGCTAGTAATTGTTTTTTGGCAGCCACCATAATTAGACTCAGCAAGGCCTTACCTATGTCTAGGTAATTCTGATTCTGTATCGTAGCTCAAAAAAATCATTTCCTTAATTACACCAATTTCCTTGCCCAGTATCTCTGACAGAGCAGTTTGCAGGGAATCTTTAAAGTCTGCCAACTCATTACACTTAGAGAAAGAGTTCCCAGTTACCTCTTTCTTCCCCATCACACCACCAATATTTGCTGTCTACCTGAGGAAAAATTCTTTGGAGTCTACTTGGGGTATAAAATACCTAAGTAAATACTTTCAAGCAACAATCCTAAATCTGCAAGACTTTGTTGCATATTTAGGAGACATACATATATCCCCCTATTGTTTCTTTGTGAATTGCTTGTACAATCTCTTCCCAGTCATTTTTGGCCTCCTCTGGTTGATTCTTAAAGTTGTGATGGAATAATTTGTATGCTCTATTAGTTATTTTTTTTAACAATAGCTTCTGTTCTCAATTCTATAAAAAAGTCTACCAGTGGTGGTGGTTCGCTTAAGATCCTCCTACTTTTCTTTGCCCTATACTCTATCAGTTCATGATAGGGAAGGCGATCTCTGTCCTGCAGTCCAAATAAATTCTTGGCCTCTTCCCATTCTATTACCTTTCTGTCTCTAATTATTTGCTCCCAATACTTTGGGTCTTTTATCATTTTTCTCCAATAAATTCCAGTCCCCTCTTGGCTATTGTCTGTATCCCTAATTGCAGTCATCCCTATTTGTAGACTCTCCTTTCTCCATTCCTGTGTTGGCTTAGTTATTGGAATACTTTCTGCTACATTATAAATATAACATTCTACATGGTTATTGTTCTCCTTAAGAATCCACATCCAAAATCCCAGTCACACCCTTTTTCTTGAGTTTTCCCCCATTTCATCATCCTTTTCCACTTTAAATTCTAGCTTTCTGCTTGTGATATGTATAGGAGCCTTAACTATGTAGCTCTGAAATACCTCTTCAAGCCAGGTAACTCCAAACTACTTTGTTCTATTGGAAGGATCAGTTTATCTCACTTGACTCTTGCCATCTTCCCCTCCCAGGTAAAATCCTTCAATGGTTTATTGATTGCTATCTATAGCATCTCCCCTGGTTGATAAAAGTATGCCTAACCTGTGTAAAAACATTTGACTGCTTGTATCTTGCTATCCAGATCCATAAAACAGAGCTTCCAATTTCTCAGGTTTTTGTATTATCTTTTGTTTATTTTTTCCCCCACATATCCTTAGCTGCCATAACAGAATCCTTTTGTATCTGTATTCCTAAGTACTTCATTTTATCATGTCCACATACATATGGGTATTGCTAAACCAATTTGTGTGTGGGTATATAATTTACATCTGTTGCCTTTGTTTTATCTTCATTAATTTTGTATTCCGAAAAGACTTGAAACTCTCAAAATATTCCACAACACTGAAATGTCCTTCAGTTTTTCAGGTATAAAATATCATCTGCAAATAAAGCCATCATTTCTTGACTACGATGTCAATTATATTCTTGAATTTCTGAGTCCTTTATTTTCCTTTGACAATGGCTCTAAGTATAATAAAATGGTTCTAAATATAATAGTAAATATAATATAATGTAACAAATGGGAAAGAGGACACCCCTGCCTGATTCATCTGCTCAAATGGAACTTATCAGAAGAGAGGAACCCAGCCATTTTAATTTTCGACTCCAATCCCTCATATATCCTGTTAATTAACCTTATTATAATTTTATCACCGAATGCAAATGCTTCCATTGCCCTGCTCATAAAATCCCAACTTATTCAGTCAAATGCTTTCTCTGCATCAAGACACAACAGCAACAGTGTTTTTTGCTTTCATTCTTCTTCCCTTTGGATCATCATTGTTCTGTTAATGTTTTCAAAAGTTTGCCTCCCCTCCACAAAACCACATTGATCCATATCTGTCAATGTTGGAATCACCTTTGCCATTCTTTTAGCCATTATAGACATAAACACTTTAAAATAATGGTTTAGGATTGACATTGGCCTGTATGAAGCTGGATCTGATGGGTCTTTACCATCTTAAGGTGTTATGGCTACCATCATTTTCTTCCAGTATGTTGGTGTTTCTCTTTCTTTTAAAATAGTGTTAAACGAGACCTTCCAGATATTTTTCAGTTTTTTTCTCTCTTAGCTTCCAAACTTCCATAGGAAATACCATCTTATTCCTGGAGACTTTCCTATAGATTCGTTCTACATCACACGTTTTTGTTCATCTACTCCTGTCTTAACTGCTAGTAATGGAGCCTCATCTATCTCTAACCTTGGCAGATTTCATTCTACCATACACATTTCCATTTGTACCTTTTCCTGATTTTCGTATTTCTCTGCTTTGTACAGATTTTCTTAAAATTTCTGAAATATTTCTAGTACCTGTACAGGATCTCTGGTTATCTTCCATGTTGTAGGCTCCCTACCCTTGGTAGCAACCCTTTCTACGTTGTTGCCTGAGTCGTTGCGATAAAAGTTTTTGCACTCTGGAGTTATCAAAAAACAGTTGCTTAACAGCAGTCTTCTAAACTCGTGCATATTACTGAGGTAATCCCCCATTTTCTGATTAGCATTTTGAAATTGCTCCTCCTCTTTTTCAGTGAGATTCCCCCCCCCCTATTCTTCAACACTTTAACCTTTGTCAGTCCCTCTAAATTATTCTTATTACTTAGCCACATCTCTCTCTCTCTTATTTCCACTGTATTTTTAAACTCCACTTTAATTTTGTCATACTCCCTAGCTATATTTTCAGAAGGAATTTCTATCTTCCCTAATAACATCTGAATAATTTCCACTATCCAGTTCTTAAATTCCTCTCTTTTTAACAGATAAGTGAGAAAGCGCCAGTCTCTCGTTTTTATTTCATTATCCTGCATTTTTATTTTAGTTATTATTGGTGCATGATTTGCAATAATTATTGGATGCATATCAAAACTTTCAGTTAAATGCACATGTTCCTGTGAAATATATGCTATGTCTAGCCTTGCCCAGTTTTTGTATCTTGGGGAATATGATGTAAATTCACTCCTAACTCCTCCTACCAAATTCACATCTTCTATGCCAAATATTTAAAATCTACTTCCTGTTGTATTTTCCCTTCAGGCCTCCATACAGCCTCATTTATTTTAATCAGCTCTGAGTACATTTGATTTAGTTTTTATACTAGGTTACTGGAAGTCAAGTCTTCTGTGAGAGCTGGAATTTGCACTGCTTTTACTGAACAGCTGCAGAATTCTTCCAGGGCAGTGTTTTCTCCTCTATTTTTGTCACTGAGTTTCGTTCAGGTTTTCTGAATTTCTTTTTTTTTTTTTTTTTTGGCATCCAGGCAGTGCAGTTTATAACCACTTACTGAAATTTATCCAAAAAGACATGTTCGTTGGCTTTCTTTTCTGAGTTTTTCTCACTGGGAGAGCTGAACTTAAGCTGTACTCAGTGTACAGCCAATTTTTGGTATCCTTGCAATAGGGAAGCTGGTTCTGGAATCATCCCTGGAAGAGTGGGCACTGACTATCAGGATGGATCTATCCTCATATCACTGTGGATGATGCACCAGAATTCTGCACAGTTGCACTGCATATAGACAACATAGGCCGACCACAGCAGATGTTTGCTTTGTATTGTTTTTAGGTGCATCAGGTGTCCAGCCATGTCAGAATGGCAGCAGAGATAACCTGGGTTTATCTAGTACATGTGGCGTAGACACCCTCAGCATGTGTGTTACAGGGGTGTGTGTGTGTTTTTTTTTTTTTTTTTTGCTCTGGTGCCCATGCTAACTCCATTGTGTTTTTGTATATTCACAGGCACATCATTGCTATTGACACTTGTAGACGTTCGGGTACAATGACAGGGTGATGACAGCAGTTGTATTGGGGTGGCTGCTGCTGGTGAGACAATACTCTGGGTGTGCAGCCATCCTAGGTACAAGCTAAAGTTGTGGCCTCACCCATCCAAAAATTTGAGGCTGTACAGAGTCAGTGCCCACTGTGTCCAGTAGGTTAGGGATCCCCCTGGCTCCCTACCACTAGTGATGCTCCCTGGTCGCAGAAGAGGATGAGCACACTGCATCTGATATGGGTATAACTAGTGTTTCACAGCTTTGCTCAGTGGTGTCACATGTGAAATCTGATATACATGTGTCATGGGGGAGGGAGGGAGGGAGGGAGGGAGACTTGATTAGCAGATGTACCTCAATATCTTCTGGTAACAGTCTGTCACAGACCAGTCCAGTGTGGATCTCATTGCTGTATTGTATGACATCCTTGATAACATGAAAGCCCAAACAGTAATGATTAGTGTGATGAGGTTTAAGGTAGGGCACTCATCACTTCTGTGTCCACATCCATCTGGAGAATTGCCAGTGCCACAATCACTGCAGTCATTGGCAGTGTGTCTGAAGTACTGGGAAGGTGTGTACATGGGTAGTTGTGTATGGAAGGGCATAGTGAGGTATACAGTTCTCACCCCCCTTTCAGCAGTCTTCATTAGGGTGCGCCGTAATTTTTGTCCCCCATTACAGTCTACTCTCTTAGTGTTTCTCATTGATGTGACAGTCCCGCAGTTGCACACTATCCCTTTTTTTTTTGGGTGGAGGCTACAAATCCTAGAGCAACAAACTAGTTTAACTATGGGACATGGTGACTTAATGTCACACCAAACATATTACAAAGAGAAATTGCCTATGACATGCATGCATGTGTACACACACACACACACACACACACACACACACACACACACACACACTTACACATACACAAAATACCCATCAATTTAGAGTTTCCACTGCTGCATCGGGCCATAGTCTCTTAGATCCCACCCCATTGCAGGAGAAAATTGCATTTGACGTGAAATTCTTATTCCCTTGAGACTCCCCCCTATGTCCTACTCTGGTGATAGAACCCACATCCAACATGTGTAGACACATGTCATTGTGGCTCTAGTCATGCTAATGATGACTGTGACCATCGCCATCCCCCTCCTGTGTTACAAATGTGGGAATGTCTGCACAATGTGGCTTAGTCATGCAATGACTGGCACTGACTGATACTTGCACTGCATGCAGTGTGTGTGACCTGTGAGACACTGCAGTGCAAATGTGCTCATTCGGGCCCAAGCGCATGGATCAGACTTCTCCACTTCTGCTGTGCTGCCATACATGTCATTTGCCATTGTCTGGGTATAGTTACTCAGCTGTTTGTTAGTGTTCCATCACACTGTCATTGGATGGTGACATTGATGCAGCTTCCTCAATGGTTGTGTATTTGCACAGATGATGCTAATATCTTGGGGTTGCCCTGCTTGCTGCCATACCACTACGTTACAGAGCATGCAGCACACTAGGAACATTTCTGCAGGATGTTTCAGCATCTTTCTGGAGTGTCCCCTCAGACAATTTAAAACAGCAGAAGCTTGTTTTGGGCAGGCTGACCATACATTCTACAGTGGTGCTGGTGTGTGCATATGTGTTGTTACACTGGTGCTTGGTCACAGTCTCTGGGTTCTGAAAGAGTGTCATAAGCCAGGCTGAAGTGGGTATCCAGGGTCACTTTCAAAAGTTCATGCTATGCACATTTAGTAACTGTGGACACATGTTTCTCCATACTTCAACATCAGACACCGTGCCTGCAGTAGGCAGGAAGTGATGACGTAGCTGTGAATCATATGATCTGCTTGGGTGTTGTGTGGACATGTTTATGATTCCATGCAGTTCATGCACTATATGTGGCAGTTTAGAAATTGATATGCTTCCTTGTTCACAAAACTTTGACTGTGGGCTAGGTGGGGCCTTTATCGCTACAGTTGTGCAATCTTTGGCACCCAATACCTGAGGGAGGTTGATTATGTCCTAGAAGATGCTAATGTTTTTAGCTCTTTCCTGTGGTATGCAAGGAAGTCGCATGTTATCCTCTACCTACAGTAAGTCTCTTTCAGCTTTCGGTTAGGGGTCGCCACAGCTGAACTCCGGTCCGCTAATGATTGGCAGTGGATTTTTACGGTGCTGAATTGCCAGCCCGACGCCCAACCTTCAAAGAAGGCACACCCATTCACGCACGCACCTAACTACAGAAGTAGTATATTTGTCTTTAACGTTTGGAGTATAGCACTTCCCGTTGCCATCCTTGTTTTCATACTTCTGCTGAAAAGTGTTTCTTTTCGCATTTAACTGTCCTGCATCTCTTTGCATTAGTCCTGTGTTTCTGATTAAGTATTTAAGGATGTCCCAACATTTTCAGCTGCCTTCTATGATTTTTTTCTCTTATTGTTCCCATGTTTATTCGGAATACTTCCTACCATTAAGACTTTATTGTGCTGCCTTATTATGCAAATTTTACACTGTTTATGAAGTGGTAAAACAGAATGGTCCAAACCCACAAAGCTAATAATTCTGCTGGTGAATCCCTGTTTGCCAACTTCATTGGCAAAACCTGGAATTCGTTGCCAAACTATATAACCCTACAATCCTCCAAAGGTCTCTTCAAAAAAAAAACAAAAACCTCAAACGGTAACTCAAAGTGAATTGGCTATGTCTATGTACCAACCCTGATTAAGTTATAAACTAAAAGCATATTCTGCAATTATCATAACTTGTAGCTACATCACCAAGCTCTGCTTCCAATCTGATGTCTTTTACTTTTAATTGTCTGTCCATGAGAATTTTGAGTCCCTGCTAGGGAACACTACTAACCCATTGTATATAATCACTTTGTTTTTATAATTGTTTGCTAACTTCTGTGTAATCTATGTAAGTTTGTCTATGTGGAGCTTTTCTCCCCAGGCCTCCGCTGAAAATGGACATGTATCCAGTCGGACTATCCCAGTAAACAAATGTAAAATAAATAAATATTGTAACAGTTTACTCCCATACACACGTACTTTGAAGCTGTTGGTATTGTAACATATTATTTGTTGAACAAAGCATCCATTCCTAGAATATAGGACAGTGCTGAATTACCTTAAAAGTGATTTATTCTTTCCTGAAATTTGTTCTCTGACTTGTAGTGGCTTTGTGATCCTTTTAACCAAGTCAGATTAATATCCTCAGAGATCAAACAAATGTTCATAACTCTAGAACCGTGTTACCAAGGAAGTATAAATGGCAAAATGTTCAGCACAAGCAAGTCTCTACAGGAAAACCATTCATTAGATTCATTTCTTTTTGTAATGTTTTGTAAACCACCTACAATGCGTCAATAAGCAATCAAGCTGCACACTTCTGTCAGCTGCATTTTGTCCATCCAGTTGTGAACTTTCATAATAGGCTATGTATTGCTGTTTGTATTGCTTGGTTGCTGAGATATTTGCAGAGAAAACAACATTATGATTAAAGAAAATTATATTGTTTGCATACTATTTTACATGTAACCTTTACGGTGAAGATATGAACAGGCAGTATTTGATGCCCGGAGATTCACTATGATTATACCAGAGGAAACCACCTGGGTTTTAATATTAATATGTATAACGCATATTTTTTTCAATTATATGATTTGTCATAACAAAAACTGCTGAGTTCTATATTGATGATGACCTGTTCAACAGAAGTTTATGTTAAAGCAGCTGTAGTGGTTTTATAAGAAACTATCTATTCCTCATTTTTCACACAGGAAATTGAAAATGTTAGATTTTACAGTTGTGCACCAATTTTGACAATTAAATCTGTTAATAGAAAATGTCTGAAGTATTTTTATGCAAGTGTTTTGAACATGCAGAAGAAAGGAGATTCCTTTTTTAACAAACATCTTTATTAAATTAATCACGTATGACATAGGCAATAATACAGTTATATAAATTAAAACAAATCATATTGACACAGTTGCAAACATTATACATCACAAACCATATTGACATAATTTTAGTTGCAAACATTATACATCACTTATAAAATGCCCGATCATTGTCTGCCAAACATTACATAATTCATTCATATTCTGCCTTCTTTTAAACCTCATTCATCCACTGCATGTATTGTTCCCACAATTCCCAATGTTCTTAGTGTTTCACTGTTGCAGTCCTCACATATGGGTTATCCAGCTCCCGGTAGCCCTCAGTCGGCCCGAATAACAGAGTCCTTGGTATATGATGTCGGCTGCTGCCAGTTGTGAAACTGATGGCTGCCTCCGTTTATACCTGACGTTGTGACAATGCCATTTTTTCAGTCTTTCTTGCCGCGGAGCCCGAAGCAGATGCAATTCGCACTAGTGCCGGTCGGCTGTTTACCTTCATTTTGCTTTTCGACCACTAAGTTGAAGACGCCTTCAGATAAGTACCCTGTTGGGGATCCTCTTTTCTTGCTTTAACGAATGTCAGATAAAGTTAATAACTGTCTTGCCTGTGGAAAACCGGTTCCGCACTGTGATTTCCATTCCTATTGTATAACTTGTTTGGGCCTTGAGCACGACGTCCCTAACTGCATTCTCTGTGCTTCTTTTAACCCAAGTACCATACGTCATAGAGCTAAGATTTTGTATAAGCATTTTGGAGTCTGGCCTAACTTCTCCGGTATGGCGTCTTCTGGTAGCCCGACTTAGGATATTCCTAGGAAACGCAAGGACAAGGACTGCGACAGGCCTAAGGTTAAATCTGCTGACGAAGCACCAGTGAAATTGGTCGTCGGCATAGCGGCAGTCAGCGAGGCGCTTTTGCAGTCCACAGATTTTCAGCCGCAAGCTTCTGCCGAGACCTTTACAGAGTCCTCCATGCTGCAGGCTGTTTTTTGTCTTCAGACCCTCCACCTGTCACTGGTTCAGATGAGTCTGGAGCCACTTTGCAGGCACCGGCTTCTGACGCCTCTTCTTTTCGACATGAGACCAGAACCAGACTGACTACCTTAGTTCAGACTTCTGCAGATGCTCTTCGTGTTTCACTGTTGCAGTCATTACATTTGGGTTATCTTCTTGCAATAGCCCTCAGTCGGCCTGATTAACAAAGTCTTGGGTCCTGTGTCGGTTGCTGTCTCATCTTCCATGACGTCAGGTCGTCAGCGGTATAAAACATGCAGCCGATGCCATTACATTAGTCTTTCTTGCTGTGCGGTGCCTGAAGCAGAAGCAGTTCACAAGTGCCAGTTGGCTGACTCTTGAAATTTTCATTTTCGAGTTTCAGAACCAAAGTCTTCAGAAAAAGATAAGTCTTTTTTCTTGCTCCAACTGATGTCAGTAAAAGTTAACAATTGTCTTACCTGTGGAAACCAAATACCTCATAAAGATTTTAATTCGTACTGCATTCCCTGCTTAGGCCCAGACCACGACGTCCGTCGCTGTCAGTGTTGTGCCTTGTTCAACTCCCGAACTATTAGTCTTCGGGCTATCTTTGCAGCAAATTATTTTGGTACTCTGTACCCATACTCCGAAATGGCTTTGTTAAGCCATCTGACTACCGATATTCCGAAAAAATGTAAGGATAAAGACAGAGACAGACTGCGTAGGTCCAAAACTGCTGATGACACTTCCGTTAAGCTAGTCACCAGTCAGCCAGTACTCAGTGAGGCGCTTTCGCAGCCCCTGATACCCACTACTTCAGATTCGCAGGCCTCTACTGAGACCCATTCAGAGTCTGGTATGCCCCGAGATGCATCTTCGACTATGGAACCTGCGGATGTCTCTACCTTGGATGAGTCTGGAGCTGCTGTGCAGGCACTGGCTTCTGAGGATGTAGTCAGGCCTACAGACCTGCATCATAAACCAACACCATCTTCTTCAGCTAGGCCTAAAAGTCACACCATGCCTAGAAAACTGAAGTCCAAACTGCATGCTCAGGGCCATATCCCTAAAAAACAAATGCTTAGAATGGCTGAAGACCTTATTACCTTAATTAGGGGAAGCCAGCCTTCCACCTCTAAGAGACTTAGAACTGATTTTCCTTCTGATCAGGAATCTGATATTTCTGTTCCTTCTGATTACCAGGATTTGCCCTTATCTGCCTAACAGGATTCCATTCCCTCTGCTTCACCTGCAGAAGGTTTTTCATTTGGTGGAACCTTGCACACTCTTAGGGAGCATTTCCACTGGGAAAGCCAGGATGACTCCAAAAAGAGGCTTAGGGAATTCTTACTCCTTCCTCAACACAAGCCTTTAGCTATCCCTCCTGTTCTGGACATTGTAGATGCTTTCTTGGAATCTAGCCTTTCCCCAAACACTTTACCTCCAGCTCCCAGAAAACCTGACAGGCATTACAGAGTACCTGACTCTCTCAAGTTCCTCTTCAAGAATCCTACTGCAGATCCAGACACCATTTCCCAAGGACGAAAAGGCATTAAGGCTACTGCTGCCAAAAATCCTACCCCTTCTGATAGAGATTCTAGAACCTTGGACAGATGGGGTAAGAAGGTATACACTTCTGCTACTTTAGCCATTAGGGCTTTAAATTGCCAGTTTTATATGTTAAAGTACCAACATCATATTATGGGACTGCTTAAACAGAAAATGCTGTTGATACCTGACTGTGCTGAACACAAAGAATTACATGATTTAATGCATTTTTCAGAACAAGTTGGTAAGCATACTTTGCAATGTGGTTTTGACTCTTTAGAAGCATCTTGCAGGGCTGCTGTCCCTGGGTCTGTACTTACAAGGCATGCTTGGCTTAAGGAGCAAAACTTGCCAGATCATGTTAAAGCTAAATTACTGGATGCTCCCTTTAACCAAGACCGCCTGTTTGACAACAAAACAGAAGTCCTCAAAAGGATGGAGGAAAAAGCTAAATCTATGCAAGATTTCCTACAAGTACAGTCTCCCAGATTTAGTAGGCATTTGCCTTCAAAGATTTGGTCCTTTCCAGTCTCTTCCAGGCCTTATCAGTCCAAACCCAGGGACAGCAGACCACGTAGGTTACAGTCTCAGGCTGCACACAGGCCTAAGCAGTGGGGGAAACCCACTTCCAAAGCAGGAAGTAGTAAGACACTCCCCTACGGAAAAATGTCACAATGACTTAACC
Source organism: Protopterus annectens (assembly GCF_019279795.1). Classification (NCBI taxonomy): domain Eukaryota; kingdom Metazoa; phylum Chordata; order Ceratodontiformes; family Protopteridae; genus Protopterus; species Protopterus annectens. Next base: position 1,055,054,854 of record NC_056737.1, on the reverse strand, counting down.
CTTCCAAGCCCTGCTCAACTGCCTGCTCCCTTAGCAGAAAAGCTCGCCCTGCATGCAAAAAACTGGGAACTCATTACCCAGGACAAATGGGTTTTGAATATAATTTCCCAAGGATACAGATTCCACTTCCACACCCTACCAACCTCAAACGGTTGGCCAGATATACCCCCAAATTAGTGTGCGGAGGCCCAACAGCAGGTTATCTCGCTTCTGAGTATCAGGGCTATTCAAACTGTCCCAGCAGAACAAAGGGGACAAGGTTTTTATTCAAGACTTTTCCTGGTACCCAGAAACGACAGCTCCTGGCATCCTCTCCTGGACCTCTCTATTCTAAACACCTTTCTGGCAGTTCCAAAATTCAAAATGCTAACTCTGCAACAGCTGATACCTGTGCTAGGCAATGATACCTGGTTGGCAACCGTAGACTTAAAGGAAGCTTTAATTTGCACATTCCAATAAGGGAATCTTGCAGGAAATGCCTACGCTTCAGGGCAGGCTGCATGCAGTATCAGTTCTCTGCACTTCCCTTTGATTTATCTACTGCGCCCAGGGTATTCACAAAGTGTTTAGCTCCAGCCATTGTATTTTGCAGGCAGAGAAATATTCAAATATACCCATACTTGGACGATTGTCTGATTCAGGCAGGAAGCCAGGACTTGCTATTAAAACATCTGGCATTTGTAAAGAAACTTCTAACCTCAATGGGGTACACCATAAACGAAAATAAATCTCACTTACTACCCTGCCAACAGATTGTATTCCTGGGAGCAAGCTTGAACACAACTTCCCAGATGGCTTTCCTCACTCCAGAGAAACAAGTTTATTTGACAACCTACTTCAAACTATTGGCCACAAAGACCCAGCTATCAGCAAGGAAAATTCTGCAAGCCCTGGGGTTCATGGCCTCTTGCATTCTACTAATTCCATATGCAAGACTGCATATGAGGAAACTACAATGGTATCTAAAAAGCCTATGGTGTCAACATTCTCAGGACCTGGAATCCATAATTCCTGTTATTCCTTGTATAAAGACATTGGTGGGCAGAGGCCTGCTACCACAACAAGGGGCTCCCTTTCACTCTACCCCCTGCCACCCAAGCTCTAACAATAGATGCATCAGACTATGCATGGGGGGGGGGGGGCTCACTTGGAAGGGCAATGCATTCAGGGCAAATGGAACCCGAGACAGATGCACCTGCATATCAACCAAAAAGAAATGTTAGCTGTACAGAATTCCCTGACAGCCTTCAAAGACGGCATTCTTCCAGGACAACTATTGGTAAAGACAGACAACACCACAGTTATGTGGTACATAAACAAGCAGGGGAGAACCCACTCGTACCCTCTCTGCAGACTAGCCATGGTTTTGTGGAGCACAGCTTTGAGCTGCCAAGTGCACCTACAAGCTCAATTCCTGCCAGGCAAGCTAAATTCACTGGCAGACGACCTAAGCAGAAATCTCATGGACCCACATGAATGGAAACTGGAACCAAAAATATTCAACCTCTTGAGGAACAAATGGGGAACTCCAGAGGTAGACCGGTTTTCCTCCCCTCAAGACTACCAATTGGACAAATTCTGCACAAGGACTTCCCACAGTCAAGATTGGAAAGTGGATGCCCTGTCCTTTACCTGGGAAAGCCTGTCAGTTTATGCCTTTCCCCCTCTGCCTCTCCTCGCGAAGGTTCTGCAAAAGATCAAACAGGACAAGCCAAGGACAGTACTGATTGCTCCAGACTGGCCACTCCAGCACTGGTACCCTCTCTTGCGCAGTATGACACTGCTGGAACCATGGCACCCGCCTCAGACCCCTTCCCTGCTGTCCCAGCAGGCAGGCCAGATTCTGCACCCTCAGTGTCAAACCCTGAACCTTGCAGCCTGGCTAATTCCTTGAGCTCCCCAATAGCATCCCTCAGTAAGCAGGTGCTAGATGTCTTTCTGTAGGCAAGGAGGCCTAGTACTAGAAAATCCTATGCTGAAAAGTGGAAAAGATACTGTTACTGGAGCCAGACTCAGGGGATATGGGCACAACGGTGTCCAGCTTACCTCATATTCTTCAGTACTTAACAGAAACTCTCCACAAGGGCCTATCCTTCGCATCAGTTAAAATTCATGGCACTGCCATTTCAGCACATTATAATACTGAGCCACCCCTCTTCTCTCACCCCCTGCTAAAGCAATTCCTTAGAGGGGCCAACAGTTTAAAACCCCCCAGTAGAGCACCTACTCCAGCCTGGGACCTGGGACCTTAACTTTTTATTGGAAAAGCTCACTCTCCCTCCCTTTGAGCCAGTTGCAACTGCAGAGTTGAAATTCCTTCCTTTCTTGGAGAACAGCCTTCCTTCTAGCCATCACTTCGGCAAGAAGAGTGTCTGAATTAATGACCCTCATGGCAGTGGAGCCCTTCATTATCTTCCATGCAGACAGGGTTTCCCTCAGGACCAATCCTTCCTTTATGCCCAAGGTGGTGTCTAGTGTGGCCCTAAATCAGTCCATTCATTTGCCTACTTTTTTTCTGTAATCCACAAAACAAAGGAGAATGAATACTGCACTCTCTGGACGTGCACAGACAACTTAGATTTTATTTGTACAGGACTAAGCCTCGCAGAAAATCTGAACAGCTGCTAGTTGGCTTTGCTGCGGGGGCAGAGGGGAAGGCCATTTCAAAGTAAACCATTTCTAAATGGATAGCCCATTGCATTCATTTCTAGGCAAGCACTATGGAAAACCTATCCCACAGGGATAAGATCATATTCCACCAGGGCTGCAGCTACCTCTACAGCTTTTCTCAGAGGAGTCCCTAACAGGGACATCCTAGAAGCTGCTACCTGGATCTCTGTACATACCTTCGCCAAGCATTACTACATGCCTATTTTTTCTAAATCCAGAGCTGGTTTTGCTACTGCAGTCCTGCAGGGCTTAATAGCTGGTCCTAATGCTCTCTAACTTCCTCCTCCCTTCCTTAGCTTTGGGAATCAACCCAAATATGATGACTACAACAGTGAAACACGAAGGACATAGTACAGTTGTATACACTTACCATAAATGTAGATGTTCGAGTGTATTCACTGTTGCAGTCCTGGTTACCCTCCCTCCAGCCCCCTGACTTCTCTTGACTCTACCTTTCCTTCTTGGTTGGTGTATTTAAGTTTTCTGGTGTATTTGCTTTTTGATGGGGGTGTACCATAACATATAATTGCTTCCCATTGTGAGGGCACCTGACATCTGGGGCAAGAAAAAGTGATGTAATGGCTTTGGCTGCGTGTTTTATACCCCTGATGTCATGGAAGAAGAGACAGCATCCGGCACAGGAATCCAAGACTCTGGTTTTCAGGCCGGCTGAGGGATACCTGCAGACAGGTAACTCAAGTGTGATGACTGCAACAGTGAATATACTTGAACATCTACATTTATGGTAAGTGTACACAACTGTACTTTCCTGCAAATCAGGCAGGCCTAGGTTTTTATTAAACACTTTTCCTGGTACCCAAAAAAAGAGGGCACCTGGCGCCCTATTCTGGATCTGTCTATTCTAAACACTTTTCTGGTGATTCTCAAATTCAAGATTCTTACCCTTCAACAGTTACTACCAATGCTGGGCAAGGATTCATGGCTGGTAAGTTTGGATCTCAAGGAGGCTTATGTGCACATCCCAATAAGGCAAAGTTGCAGGCAGTTCCTTCGCTGCAGGCAGTTCCTTCGCTGCAGGCAGTTCCTTCGCTTCAGGGCTGGGGAGCAACACTTTCAATTCTCTGCATTGCCCTTTGGCTTATCTACTGCTCCCAGAGTTTTTACCAAGTGCCTGGCTCCAGCCATTGCTTTTTGCAGGCAGAGAAACATTCAAATTTATCCGTACCTGGACAACTCTCATTCAAGCAAACTAACAACTGGAAAAGGATTTGGATTTAGTGAAGAACATTCTCACCTCTTTGGGTTACACTTTCAACGAAAAGAAGTCAAAGTTGGTTCCTTCAAGGGAGATTGTTTTCCTGGGAGCGAGTCTGAATACAGCCACCCAGATGGTATTCCTCCTTCAACAGAAGCAAGAAGATCTTTCCGCTTACTTCATGAACTTGGCAAGCATGACCCAGCTCTCTGAAGGCAGTTCCTGCAAGCACTGGGGTTCATGGCTTCATGTATTCTGATGATCCCATATGCAAGGCTGCTTATGAGAAAACTTCAGTGGTACCTCAAGAGTCTTTGGTGTCAACACACACAGGACTTAGACTTGATTCTTCCCCTGATTCCCTGTCTACAAATGGAGTTCCTCTGGTGGGCGACAGCCTGTTCTCAAAACAAGGGTCTGCCTTTCCCTCCACAGCCTGCCAGCTGGACTCTCACCACAGATGCCTCAGATGTTGCATGGGGGGCTCATCTGGAGGGCAGGGGCATACATGGGACTTGGAGAACCCAGCAGTTTCATCTGCACATAAACTTAAAAGAATTGATGGCAGTGCAGCAGGCCTTGCTGGCTTTCAAGGACCTACTCTACCCTGGGACTCTGCTGATCAGGACAGACAATACCACAGCCATGTGGTACATCAACAAGCACAGGAGGACTTGCTCTTACCCCTTGTGCAGACAAAGCATGAGACTATGGTCCGTAGCAGCATCCATGGGCTTACATCTAATAGCCCAGTATCTCCCAGGGAGGCTAAACCCCTTGGCAGATCATTTGAGCAGACATGTTCTGGATCCTCACGAGTGGCACCTAAACAAGGACATTTTCCACCACATCACTCATCATTGGGGCACTGCACAAATGGACCTTTTCTCCTCTCACACCAACCATCTCCTTCCAACCTTCTGCACCAGGTAATTTCACAACAAACCTTGGAAGGTGGATGTCTTGTCCTTCCCATGGACACATCTCTCAGTTTATGCATTCCCTCCTCTGCCGCCTCTTCCCAGAGTGCTGCTAAAGATAAGGGGTGAAAAACTAAAGGCTGATGTCCTTCAAGGATGCATCTGCAGTCCTTACAAATGGGTCGTCCTGTCGTCAGGCAGCCCTTCGGTCGGCCGGATTCCAAAGTCTGGGTCTGGCTTCGGCTGGTGTCGCACTTCACCCGACGTCATTGCGGCAGTTCTTCGGGTATAAAGGCATCAGCCGACGCCATTTTCCTCAGTCTTTCTTGCCGCGTGGCGCCCGAAGCAGAAGCTGTTCGCAAGTGCCGGTCGGTCAGATCCAGAGATTACTACTACCGAATACTACTTCGAAGACTTCTATAAAGCTAAGTACCCCGTTGGGGACTTTTTCTTGCCTCAGCCGATGTCAGAGAAAGTTAATAACTGTTTATCTTGTGGGAAACAAATACCCCATAAAGATTTCCACTCCTATTGCATACATTGTTTAGGCCCAGACCACGATGTAGCAGCTTGTCTAGCCTGTGCTTCTTTTAACCGACGGACGCTTAGACGTCGCTCGGACTTTGCTGAACAGATTTTCGGCTCCGATTTTGCCTACATTATGCCGTCGGATCCTCCGACTATGCAAATAACCAAAAAGCGCAAAGAAAAGGACCGACACTCGCGGTCCGCGGTTTCAGCTGAAACCGCGGTTAAGCAATCCACGAGTGTCTCGGTTTCGGCCGAAACCGAGCAAGTGGTTCTTTCTTCAGCCGATAACTTGCCTTCTACCGAGGCCTCTTCTATCCTGGTAGAAACGGCTTCTGAAATCCAGCCTTCTGTTGCGATTTCACAGGATTTATCAGACACCATTCCACTAGATATTTCTACCCCTGCACGTGGGGCTGCTAGGCCTCCTCCAGCTATGTCTATTAAGGCCTTTGCCAGGGCTAAAGCAGCCAAAACTTCCAAACCTGTGCCTGCCAAGCCCCCCTCTCACAGGCCCAGCACCAGCTCCCATATGCTTTCTTTGGCACAGGATCTCATAACTTTAATTCGTGGATCCCAGCCTCATCCAGACAGGGCCTCTCTCCCTCCTCCAGAAAAGAGGCCTAGAGCAGAGCCCCTGAGCCAGTAGCCACAGATGATTCTTCTGATGATTCAGAACATACAGACCCTCCTGAGGCTTCTTATTCTCCTTACGAAGACTCTGATGCTGAGGATTCCATCCCTTCAGCCTCTCCTCCTGAGGAATTTTCCTTTGGGGAAACCTTGCATGCTATGAGGGAACAATTTCAGTGGCAGGGCCAAGATTTCTCAGACTCTAGAAAAAGGCTTAGGACCTTTCTACACTTACCACAGCATAGGCCTTTAGCTATTCCTCCAGTTCTATCTGTTGTTGATGATGCATTTAATGATGCTTACACTACTCCTGATACTTTACCTCCGGCTCCTGCTAAGCCAGATAGGTACTACAGGGTTCCGGACACTCATCACCACTTATATAAGGCCCCTTTTGCAGATCCAGAGACTATCTCCCAGGGCCCTAAAGCTGTAGCAGCTACTTCTTCTAAAAACCCCCTCCCCTCTGAAAGGGAATCCAGATCCTTAGAGATGGGGTAAAAAAGTTTACACCTCTGCTACTTTGTCAGCTAGAGCTTTGAACTGCCAATTTCATATGATTCAATATCAAGAGTTTATGCTTGACCAGTTGACTAAAAAGCTGTCCTCTGAAGAATCTTTAGATGAAAAGTATATTCAAGAAATGTTACATAACATACAGCAGGTTAGTAACCATTCTTTAAAATGTGGCTATGATGCACTGGAGGCTTCCTTTAGATCAGCCATGACTGGCACAGTTATCAGGAGGCATGCATGGTTGAAAGAGCAGGCATTACCAGACCATGTCAAATCTAAGCTTTTGGATGCACCTATGGACAAGGTCAATTTATTTGGTGCCCCCGCACAGCAGGTACTGAAAAAGATGGAAGAGAAAGCAAAATCTGTGTAAACAGTAAAAGATTTCTTACAAGTTCAACCTCCAAGGTTTAGCAGGAATTGGCCCTCCAAGAATTGGTCCTTTCCGGACTCCTCTAAGGCACAAAGAGGCAGGAATAGGCACTCTAGAGGCAGAAACCAATCCAGGGGTGCCTACAGGGGTAGCCAATGGCAGGGTAACAACCATCGAGGCACGGATACAGCCACCACCACTACAACAACTCAATCACAGTGACTCGGCGGTGGCACCGCCTACCAGGGAACAACTAGACGCACCCTTAGGCGGAAAGCTAACATTATTTTCAAGAAACTGGCACTGCATTACAAGAGAAAAATGGATTTTGCAGACTATAGACAAAGGTTACAGGTTCCATTTCCATACACTACCAGGAAAGAGAGGAATGCCAAACCTCTACCACCTTCTCAAAGGGCAGAAGCTCTAAAACAAATATCTCAATTATTAAGAATGCGTGCTGTGGAAAAGGTACCATTTATGGAGCAAGGGAAGGGATTTTACTCCAGGCTCTTCCTGGTACCAAGAAAAGAAAACAAATGGAGGCCTATTCTAGATCTGTCCACTCTAAACACATTCCTCATTGTTCCAAAATTCAAAATGCTGACCCTACAGCAGCTTCTTCCCATGCTGGGCAAAGAGTCTTGGCTGGTAACTCTAGATCTCAAGGAGGCATACCTGCATATCCCCATAAGACCAATTTGCAGAAGATACCTCCGATTTCTTGCAGGATCAGAGCATTATCAATTCTCAGCATTGCCCTTTGGCTTATCTACTGCGCCCAGAGTGTTCACGAAATGCCTGGCATCAGTAATCGCTCATTGCAGACTTCAGGGAATTCAAATCTATCCCTACCTGGACGACTGCCTGATACAAGCGGACAACAAAAACAAACTAACAGAAGACTTACAAAGAGTCATCTACCTGCTACAAGCCCTGGGATACACAGTCAATACAAAAAAGTCAAGGCTGATTCCATCCCAAATAATAACCTTTCTGGGTGCAGAACTGGACACATCAAAACAAATGGCATTTCTAACTGCATAAAAGAAAGAGCAACTTCCTATCTATTTCTTGGCATTAACAAAGCAGAGCCATCTAACTGCAAGAAAAGTGCTACAAGCTCTAGGCTTCATGGCATCCTGCATAATTCTGGTCCCTCATGCCAGGCTTCATATGAGAAAGTTACAGTGGTACCTAAAGAATTTGTGGTCTCAGCACAAGCACAGCCTGGAAACCAAAATTCCAATGATCCCATGCCTGAAGCAAGAGTTCTTATGGTGGGCTCAGGCCTGTCAATCAAACACAGGTCTGCCCTTCTGCAAAAGTCAACCAAGACAAACTATCATGACAGATGCCTCAGACCTCGGTTGGGGGGCACACATGATGGACAAGTGCATTCAAGGCCTATGGACTCAAGACCAACTGCATCTGCACATAAATCTAAAAGAAATGATGGCAGTAAAATTGGCAATCCAGGCATTCAGACCTCTTCTCCACGAAGGCCAGCTGTTGATAAGGACAGACAACACCACAGTTATGTGGTACATCAACAAACAGGGAAGCACACACTCATACCCCCTATGCCGGCTGGCACTAGACCTATGGGATGTGGCTCTGAGCTACAACATTCAGTTACAGGCAATTTATGTACCAGGGAAGGAAAACATTCTAGCAGACATATTAAGCAGAACTACAACAGATGCCCACGAATGGATGCTGCATCCGGACATCTTCAAAGCCATCACAAGAGAATGGGGATTACCACAAATAGACTTGTTTGCATCCCCATACAATCACCAGTTGAAGAAATTCTGCACAAGGACTTACCACCCACTTGCTTGGAAGGTGGACTCCCTATCTTTCAGTTGGAAAAGCCTGACAGCATATGCATTCCCACCACTTCCTTTGATGCACAAGGTGCTTCTCAAGATCAAAGAGGAACGTCCGAGGATCATTCTGATAGCCCCAGACTGGCCAAGACAACATTGGTACCCACTGCTGAGGAGCATGTCCCGGGAACAAATATGGAAACTGCCCCTGATCCCATTACTGCTGACACAGAACAACTACAACATTCTGCATCCAAACCTAAAAACTCTGCAGCTAACTGCCTGGAACATTACATAACAGAAATTAACCCAAATTTATCCCAAAGGGTTAAGGACATAATCCTGGAGGCTCGTAGACCTTCAACAAGAAAGAATTATGCAGCAAAATGGCAAAGATATCTCATCTGGAGTACTGCAAAGGGGCAAGATGTGACACTGGTGAACATAGCCAACATCCTGGAGTACTTGGCGGAGCTCTACCACACAGGCCTGTCCTATTCCTCCATCAAGATACATGCATCAGCTATTTCAGCACAATACAGCTTGGATCCTCCTGTCTTCTCGCATCCTCTGCTCAGACAGTTTCTGAGGGGAATTAAAAATGTAAAACCTCCCAGGAAACCTCCATTGCCAGCATGGGACTTGAACTTTGTGCTAGAAAAACTGACTCTACCTCCTTTCGAGCCAGCAGCTACAGCAGACTTGCAATACTTATCCTGGAAGACTGCCTTCCTGCTGGCAATAACTTCAGCAAGAAGGGTCTCTGAACTACAAGCATTAATGGCAGTACAACCCTTCCTGAACTTCCATCAAGATAGAGTGTCCATGAGAACAAATCCTACATTTATGCCTAAGGTGGTATCCAGAGTCTCTTTAAATCAGGCTATCCACCTTCCTACATTCTTCCCCAATCCACAGAACAGGGGAGAAAAGCTCTTACATACCTTGGATGTACACAGGCAATTACGCTACTACCTGGACAAGACAAAAAACAATAGAAAAACTGACCAGCTTCTGGTAGCTTATGCAACAGGAAAAGAAGGAAAACCAATTTCTAAACAGACAATCTCCAAATGGATAGGAAATTGGATTAGATTTTGTTACTCCTACCATGGAAAGAAAACTCCAGAGAACATCAGGCCTCACTCCACAAGGGCCACAGCCACTACCACAGCTTTCTTACGAGGAGTGGCTACCAAGGACATTATAGAGGCTGCTACTTGGACCTCCGTGCATACATTTGCCAAGCATTATAACTTACCTCTATACTCTAGATCCCGTGCTGGTTTTGCCACTGCTGTTTTGCAAGGGATCCTGACTACACCATAATCTATTCTCATTACCTCCTCCCCTAGTTTAGCTATGGTATTCTACCCATTTGTAAGGACTGCAGATGCATCCTTGAAGGACATAGTACAGTTTTGTAACTACCATAAATGTAGATGTCCGAGAGGAATGCATCTGCCGTCAGGATTACCCACCCTCCTTCCCCTCTGAGGTACTCCTAGGGTACTTACCAATCTTCAGCTAGCTTGGGGGGGATCTATTATGGTGTATTTGTTTGTATATATGTACATACATGTTTATTTTGTGTGTTTGCTCTCTACTATTTGGAAACTTTGGCATTTATCCAAATTTAGCCTACCAAGAGGGCACCTGGCATCTGGGGCAAGAAACACTGAGGAAAATGGCGTCAGCTGATGCCTTTATACCCGAAGAACTGCCGCAATGACGTCGGGTGAAGTGCGACACCAGCCGAAGCCAGACCCAGACTTTGGAATCCGGCCGACCGAAGGGCTGCCTGACGACAGGACAACCCATTTGTAAGGACTGCAGATGCATTCCTCTCGGACATCTACATTTATGGTAGGTACAAAACTGTACTTTCTTATAGCACCAGATTGGCCCAGACAGCATTGGTATCCCCACCTTTGCAGCCTTTCACTGGATCAGCCTTGGCATCTTTCCCTGGTACCAGATCTGTTGGTTCAGGTAAGGGGGAAAGGTCCTTCATTATCATCTTCAAACTCTGCATTTAACTGCCTGGCTAATACTTTAAATCTTTCCCAACAGGTGGATGAAGTTCTTCATGAGGCCAGGAGGTGAAGCGCCAGAAAATCCTATGCAGATAAATGGAAGAGATTTTGCTCTTGGATGCAGGCTAAAGGAGAAGACTCTTCTCATCCTTCTCTTTCACTCATTCTTGACTACCTAGCAGGATTGCTTAATGGTGGACTTTCCTTTTCTTCAGTCAAAATTCACGCTTCAGCAATTTCGGCTCATTGTTCTTTTGAGAGACCCATTTTTTTTTACCCCTTGATGAAACAGTTCCTGAGGGGAGCTGGTAATCTTAGACCTCCCAGAAGACCTCCTACTCCTGCTTGGGATCTTAATTTTGTCCTGGAAAAACTTACTCTGCCTCCCTTTGAATCAGCTGCCTCTGCAGATTTGAAGTTTCTATCCTGGAAGACTGCTTTCCTTTTAGCTATTACTTCAGCTAGAAGGGTATCTGAGCTGCAAGCCTTAATGGTAGTAGAACCTTTCATTATTTTTCCCTTGGATCAGATTTCTCTGAGAACCAATCCCTCCTTTATGCATAAGGTGGTTTCCAGTTTAACCTTTAACCAGTCTATTCACCTGCCTACATTTTTCACCAATCCCCAAAATAAAGGAGGAAGGATTCTGCACTCTCTTGATGTGCATAGACAGCTGAGATTTTACTTGGGACCAAATCCTTTCGAAAATCTGAACAGTTGGTTAGTTTTGCTCCTGGGGTTCAGGATAAAGCTATTTCGAAACAAACCATCTGAAAATGGATTGCTCATTGTATTCACTTTTGTTACCTGCAGCATGGGAAGGTTCCCCCCTCAGGGTATTAGGACCCATTCTACTAGAGCAGCCTCTACCTCTGCAGCCTTTCTGAGAGGTGTGCCTACTAAGGACATTCTAGAAGCAGCTACTTGGTCTTCTGTCCATACTTTCACAAAGCTTTACAATCTACCTTTGTTTTCTAAATCCAGGGCTGGTTTTGCCTCTGCAGTTTTGCAGGCTCTTCTTACCAACCCTTAATCTGTGATCCTTCCTCCCCCCTTTGTCTTTTTCCTGGGCTTTGGGAATCAACCCATATGTTAGGACTGCAACAGTGAAACACGAAAGACATAGTACAGTTGTGTACACTTACCATAAATGTACATATTCGAGTGTATTCACTGTTGCAGTCCTGGTTTCCCACCCTCCATTCCCCCTTTTTTCCTAAGGCACAGACTATTTATTTTTATTTTTTGTATGACGTGTACAGGGTGCTACCTTCCTGGGTTAGCCTTCTTTTGGGGGCTCCTGACAGTTAAGGCAAGAAAAACTGAGGAAATGGTGTTGGCTGCCTCTCTTTTTATACCTGACATTATGACATCAGTTTTACAACCGGTAGCAGCTGACGTCATATACCAAGGACTCTGGTATTCGGGCCAACTGAGGGCTACCGGGAGCCGGATAACCCATATGTGAGGACTGCAACAGTGAATACACTCGAACATCTACATTTATGGTAAGTGTACACAACTGTATTTTTTATGTTATTTGCTCTTAACTTTTTCTAAAGATCAAAATTCCAGTTATTTTATCTCTGTTACTATATTCACTACTTCTAGTACATTTGGTTTAGCCTTTAACTTTCCATTCTCTAGTAATTTGTTTTTTTGGTATCCACCAGAACTAAACTCAGCAAGGCCTTACTTTGTCTAGGCAATTCTGATTCTGTATCGTATGTGTATCTCAAAAAAGTAATTTCCTTAGTTACACCAATTTGCTCACCTAGTATCTCTTGACACAGTAGAATGCAGGGAATCTTTAAAGTTTGCCAACTCATTACACTCCCAGAAATATGTTTCCAATTACCTCTTTCTTCCCTATCACACCTCGAACATTTATTGTCTACCTGAGGAAAAATTCTTTGTGATCCTCAGTCTTCTAGACTTTGTTGCATATTTTGGAGGCATTCATATATCCCCCTATTGTTTTTTGTGAATTGCTTATCCAGTCTCTTCCCAATCCTTTCTAACCTCCTTCAAAAGGAGTTTCTTCAGATAAGTTTCTGCTCTGTTCAGTCTAAAAATACCATTATGAATGAACCGCTCGTGTGTTAATACGAGGTATTTAAATGATAAAAATGATAAATATGTAGACAGGCAGACATTGTCATGGTGCTGGAGCATACTAATGTGTGCTTAGTATAAAAAAATAGCAGATCATTTATTTTGCTTAAAAGAAACAAGAATATTGATGACATTTTGCATTCCTTGGACAGAAATCAGTATGTGAAACCAGGCAATTATATATTATGTAATTATAGATATTGTACCTATATATGGTAGCATTTTTTTTCAAATTTAACTTAGTCAACTGGTCTGAAAACCCTTTCAGCATTGAGAACCTAATGCAAATTAGCAGATGACCTTTCAAAATAGTAGCATCTTATTGGTCAAAAAATAGAGAGAAAAGTTGCCTTTTATAGGTGCCCTGTTCCTCGCAACAGCCTTTGTAGCGCTTACCTATTTCTTTAATAATTGATTAATGCCAGACATTAGAGTTCCATAATTTTTGTAGAAGAAAATGCTGTGCTGACTACTAATAGCTCATCTACCTCACTGTCTTCCATTTATTTATCTATAAGCATCTGCTTAGAGTTGGTACAATGACGCCTTGCGTCAAAGCCATACAAGGTTTTAGTGACCCGTTTCACAGTTATTTTATTCTGAGTGATCCTTCTGATTTCGTGATTATGGTTTGCTTCTTTTTGTGTGTTTGTATCTCATCTCATTTCTTTATTACTAGTCATGTGATTAGTTCCATGCCCTCTGTGCTTCCTTGTGTTAATTGTCTCACACTCGCTCTGTTTCCCATTCTGTTTACTGCTGTGATCAGCCTTGCCTTCATTTGCCTTTCATTCTTTTGCCCATCTGCTTAAGTCATAAGTGGACACTACTGCTCATACGTTGTGCTTCCTACACCAATTTTTCTTACTTTCTGCCTTATTTTGCACTTTACTGCTACCTTTTCGACTTGCTTGTTATTTTTCTGTACTTTCATTTACTTCTTTCTACTTGCTTATACACTTGGTTTTAGTTTTACATTTACCTAATTGACCAGAGTGCTTTCACTTCCACTTAGCTTTCTATTGTACCTTTGTCTTTCCTCCTGGTCACTTTCATATACCATGCCTGTCCACATATTGCTTTGTCTACTGATTATTGCTCACCTTCTGTTTATTTCCTGCTTCCTCTCTTAAACAATTTCTTCTGCCTTCGATACTTCTTCCCACGTTTCTCTTTCCTGTTTGTTTTAATAAATGCTCTCTCTGTCTTGGTCTCCCTTGACTCATCTTTCAGATGTTGTCATGCATTGCTCATCACCACTCTCTAAGACCCCAGATTCTTATTGGAAAGTTGCAGAGTTCTGCAGTGGTGCTCCCCAGAAAGTGTATGACGAATATCTGTTTCCAGAGATGGAAAATTGGGGGGTGTCTCTGAACTTCACTGGGGACAAGTTCTGATAAAGGATCATCTCATTAATCTCTCTGGTGCTGTTTAAAATGACTGCTCTTGTGTATGATTCGACACAGGAGAGAGAGTGTGTTGTTGTCATGATTTACTGCAGTCATTCAGCAGAGCCATCATTTTACATCACCAAGAGTCATGGTTTACTGCAGTCATTCAGCAGAGCCATCATTTTACACCACCAAGAGTCATGCTTTACTGCAATCATTCAGCAAAGCCATCATTTTAAATCAAGAAATTTTCATTGTGGTACATAACTACTTCAGCCCTTGTGGCATTTGTAGGTTTACCTGAGCCGTGGATAGAATCACTTAAGTAGCCTGATTTGCCTTTTCACTGTTTGTTTGGCATTGGCACCACTTTACTCTTCGACTGTTACAGAAACAAAGCTGGATTTTAGAATGTTGCATACAAATATTAGTATGTAAAAATGTTGGGCCTAGTTTAGAGTACCAAAGATCTCCAGCAAGATTAATGGAGTTGAGAGGGTGTGTCAACCAGAAGAAAGTCAGGGAACCAGAGCAAAATGAATGGAATTATATTAACCGTAACAGAATTGAGTCATGAGGCTTTACAAATGGAGCCACTGAGATTAGTAAAATTAACAAATTTAGGGTATCTCAAAGCAAGATTATAAATCAGAAAGCCCTATAGCATGATTCACAGAGTCAGGGTCTGCCTTTGTGATTGGCAGAGTTAGGTAGGCCCTGTCGCAATGAGTACTAAAGAAGCCCCATTCAGTTAGGTCAGAAGGTCTCTGGCATAAGTAACGCAGTAGATGTAGGGACTTGCTGAGAGATTAGTGGTGTGAATGAGTTCCTAGGAGAGTTAAGAGTTTAGAAGCACTGTGGTGAAGAGTTGAGGCCCTTATTAGATTTATTGAAATTGTGTATTCTATTGGTAACTGCCAATCTATACTGAAGTGCAGCTTAAATGCTTGGACTTAGACCCTCTTCAGATGTGAATTGCTAGCAGAAGTGCAACTTTGGGCTTGTTATCCTGTTGTATTCATTATTATCGTCTGACTTTTCATTGTACAGAATGCTGCTGTTTAGACCAATCTGTAACAAAGTCATAAAACCAAGATAATTTGCTGTGATTGTGCAGCCCCTTCAACTGGAATAGATTCCATTCCTTGGTAGGACAGACTGTGGGAATTCAAGACAGAGCATATATAAAGAGCTTTATGCCCCATTTGCAAAATACAGTATTGTTTTGTGCATTATTAGTTCATCAGTTCTTGGAGTGCCAGAAACATAGGTTCACTGCTTCTTTACTTTGCCGTTGAGCATCAACCGTCCTAGATTAATTTTTGGTATGGTTTTAAACCCATTTTGTCTAATGCTTATTACTGAAAATTAACCATTTTGATGAATTTCATCTGTTAGCTG